>NC_089583.1:80918920-81220354 GCF_019320115.1 Miscanthus floridulus
GCACTATCGTTTAGGCCATATTTCGAGGGAGAGAATAGAACGATTGATTAAGAAATCAATTCTTCCGCCATTTAAATTTCAGATTTAGAACAATGTATTGATTGCATTAAAGGTAAGTATGTTAAGAAAAAAGAAAGACAAACGAAGTGCAGGAATTTTAGAAATAATTCACACAGATATCTATGATCCTTTTCCTGTAAAAAGTGTGGATGGTTATGATTCATTTATAACATTCACAGATGATTATTCTCGTTATGGCTATATTTATCCAATTAAGGAAAGATCAGAAGCATTGGATAAATTTAGATATTTAAGGCTGAAATATAAAATCAGCATAATTTAAAGATTAAGATAGTGAGATCTGCCCGTGGGGGAGTACTACGGTCGACATACCCCATATGGCAAAGTTCTTGGACCTTTTGCAAAGTTCTTACAGAAAAATAGCATAGTTACCCAATACTCTACACCGGGCAGCCTCAGCAGAATAGATAGCTGAAAGACGCAACTATACCTTAGTAGATATGGTGAGAAGTATGATAAGTTACTCCACTTTACCGATAAGTTTATGAATGGAGGCGCTAAAAGCCGCATTCATATTCAAAATCGAGTACCAAGCAAGTCGGTGCCCAAAACACCATATGAGTTGTGGACAGGAAGGGAACCCTCACTTAACCACTTATGTGTGTGGAGATGTCTAGCTGAGGCTAAAGTATTTAAACCAAACATTGAGAAGCTAGACTCTAAGATAGTTAGTTGCTATTTCATTGGCTATCCAGACAAATCAAAATGTTATCGTTTCTACTATCTTGACAGATATATGAAGTTTGTAGAAAGAAGACATGTTGTGTTCTTGGAGGATGATATGATCAGGGAACATGGTAGCGCGATAAATTAACTTTGAGGAGAAGAGGGTATACGTGCCCACTCCGATGGTTCAGGAGCCATTTTTCTCGCTACCTGTTGCTGTTGCACCAATAGTACAGGACACATAGTGACAACACCTATTGTTAGGTCCCTGTGGCAACATAAATGAACGTGAGGAGCCTATCCTTCAGGATCCTATAGAGCCTGTTGTCACATATGAAGAACAACAACCGCCCTATATAGAACAAGCGCCAACTAATGAGGTCCCTAGAAGGTCTCAAAGAGTCAGAAAACCAGCCATTCCCGATGACTACGAAGTCTATGAATGTGAAGAATTCAAATGGAGGGTGATCCCACATCATTTGAAGAAGCCGTGAGAAGCGCTCACTCATCAAAGTGGCTTGAAGCCATGCAAGATGAAATGAAATCAATGAGCACCACGGTGTTTGCGACTTAGAAAGAATTCCTAAAGGAGCTAGGACAGTAGGCTGTAAATAGATCTACAAAACTAAATATGACTCCAAAGGGAATGTGACAAGATTTAAAGCATGACTTGTGGCAAAAGGTTTTATGCAAAGAGAAGAAATAGATTATAATAAGATTTTTCTCCAGTCTCATGTAAGGATTCTATTAGAATCATAATGGTGTAAGTAGCGCATTATGATTTAGAATTATATCAGATGGATGTAAAGATGGCCTTCCTTAATGGGAATTTAGAAGAGAATGTCTACATGGCACAAGCAAAAGATTTTGTCGTAAAAGAAAAAGAACGTATGTGATGCCGCCTGAAGAAATTCATTTATGGATTAAAACAAGCCTCTAAAAAGTGGTATTTAAAGTTTGATGGATAAGGAAGTTTAGGTTTAAAGAGAATGGAGGACAATTGCGTTTATACAAAGTTCAAGACTGGAAAATTTATTTTTCTTATCCTGTATGTGGATGACATCTTACTCGCTAGCAGTGATGTTAATCTACTACTGGAGATGAAGAAGTTCTTGTCCT
The DNA here is from genome assembly GCF_019320115.1 of Miscanthus floridulus. Lineage (NCBI taxonomy): Eukaryota > Viridiplantae > Streptophyta > Magnoliopsida > Poales > Poaceae > Miscanthus > Miscanthus floridulus. The sequence continues at coordinate 80,920,787 of NC_089583.1, forward strand.
CAAATTTTAACATGAAAGATCTCGGTGAAGCTTCGTTTGTTTTAGGAATAGAGATTCACCAAATAGAAGAAAGGAGGTTTTAGAATTATTACAAAAGGCATACTTAGAAAAGGTTCTAAAGAATATAGTATGGATGCGTGTAAGCCTTCACCTGCTCCTATAGTCAAGGGTGATAGTTTTGGGGAATTCCTATCCTAGGAACCAATACGAGATCGATCGAATGAAAGCGGTTTCATATGCTTCGGCTATAGCAAGCTTATAGTATGCTCAAGTATGTACATGCCCTGACTTAGATTTTGTTACTGGGATACTTAACAGATATTAGAGTAATCCAGGAATAGAACACTGAAGAATGGTGAAGAAAGCGTTGCGTTATGTGCAAGGCACAAAAGGCCTAATGCTAACGTACAGACGATCTGATTCCCTACATTTAAAGGGGTATTCAGATTCAGATTTTACGGGAGATGTAGATGACAGAAAATCCACATCAGAGTATGTATTTACTCTTGCAAGAGGAGCTATATCATGAAAAGCTCTAAGCAACTGTCACTGCATCGTCCACGATGTATGTCGAGTTTGTAGCGTGTTATGAGGCCACGGGGCAGGTGAACTGGCTAAAGAACTTATGCCTGGGTTGAAAGTGGTTGATGACATTATATACCATTCAAGTTATATGCGACAATAAACCAGCAGTAACTTATGCTCGCAATAATAGGTCAAGTAATGTTGCCAAACACATTGACATAAAGTTCTATGTTGTGAAAGACAAAGTCCGAGATCATACTATTAGTCTTGAGCATGTAAGCACAAAGAAGATGCTTGCGAATCCGCTTATAAAAGACTTACAACCCAATGTGTTCAGAGAACACTTAGTCGCATGGGTTTACGAGAAAGCATATGATTCCTGAACAATAAGGGCCTAGATGTACACCCCAGGTGTTTAAATATTAAAAACATGACATGTCATCATATGCATTGCAAGGCATCTAGTCAAATTGCAAACTTTGATAGGCATTCACTAAAACAAGTTTACATTTGTGTTATGAGTGTTGAATTGAATTGTTTGAATCATGTCAAAATTTGGTTTGGATTTGAATTTTCCAGAAAACCCTGATTTTCATTATTTAAACCCTGCCCTGAAAACTCATTTCAAAATCTAAGGCATATTTTGGGGTTGAGCCCAAAAGCAAAAGTGTAGAGCTTGATAAGTTATATAAAGTTTGTTTTTGGAGTTTTTCAAGTTGTTTAGTAAAATTTGGAGTAATTCAAAAAGGCGTAATTCGTTAAATGTTCCCTATTTGAATTCAAAAGTTCATTTCAAAATGTAGACTGAATTAGGGGTTGGTTATAAAAGCAAAGTTGTAGAACTTTGAATTTTGAACAACTTTTATTTTTGGAGATTTTGAGTTGTTATGAAATTTGAGAGTAATTTGTGAATTTGGCGAATGGCAAACTTGTAAATACTGTGAACAGTGTTCACCGCCGTAGCTACATGGCCGGCGACCTTCTTCGGCGTTCCAGGCGCGTCGTGGCCGTCCTTGGCGTCGCGCTGGTGCGGAAACGGCTCCGTCGTGGCTTCCTTGAGCTTCTGAGCCGCGCTATAAGTACCGAAACGCCGTCGTCAAAAAATCGTTTTTTCTATCTTCTATGTTTCTCATTCAACCGCCACGGCACGTCATTGTCATCTCTCCGGTGAGCTCGCATCGTCTCCTAGCGCCGTTGCCATCTCGGTAAGGGCCCGTTCCAGTTCCGTCTTTCTCTTGTGCATCCACCCAGCCAACGGTGGTCTCCCCTGAAATTGTCCAAGAATCCACCTGTCACAGTCCTTCTGCCTCGCGGGCCCGGCAACTTCACACCGCCGTGGGCCGTGGGCGTCATGGCCAGGGCTCTCCGGTGAGCCGTTGTCTTGTGATCAGTGTACCTACGGCTTCGTCCTTGATGCTGTAGTACTTAGTTCGTTGTTGTTTACTCGTTTGATACACCGCAGTCGCCGCCGGTTGCTCCATCACCGACGACCTTGCTCCGGCCGTGATCACCGTGGTCGTCGTCACGCCTCTCCGTTGCTTCCTCTGGCCTTGTGCGCTACTCAGTCGTGTTTGGGGTGAGCTGCTGATGCTCTCCTAGGCAATCTATTTAAGCTTTACAGGTCTCACGTCGCCGGCGTAGCGCTGTTGTGCCACCGGCGTCCGCCATGGCCGGCGTAGTGCTCGGTCCAGTCCGTAGCTAGTCCAGCTTATGCCCTAGATCGATGCGCCTAGTCGAGGGTAGTGTTTTGGTACCTTGGTTGTCACCGTTGGCCTCGCCGTCGGTGAGAAATCGCCGGTCAGCGCCATCGTTGCCGTGGTCAGCGCGGGAGGAAGGGGATGACAGGTGGGGGTCAAGATGTCAGCGACTCAGTGATTTCAAAATGGATTTTTCTATTTTCAGATTTGAATGAATAGTGTCTATTTTTGTTATTTTTGTATAAATTTAATTAGAGCTCCAAAAATTATGAAATTTTTTATGTGACCTCTATGTGATGCATATTATTTAAGAAAAAATTTGAAATATTGTTTTTAGCACTTTTGAATGTGATAAAAATTGCTCAATTTATTAATAAATGGATTTCCATGATTTTATAGCCTTATTTAATTGTCCAAAAATTATGAAATTTGTTTTGCCACTTACTTATCATGCAATGAACATTTACTAAAATTTTGAGCTCAATTAGAATAAGTTGATTTATTTCATAATTTTGAATTAGATAATTAATTCATAAAAGTAAATAGTAACCTTAATGATTTAGGTTTTGTTTGAAATTTTGGATTTAGTGATGACCTTGGGTCATTAGTTGATAATGATCCTTGGCAATTGATGTATGTGTTACAAAAAAAATTTAGTTTGTTTGACTTGCAACTGTAACCGCGAAGGAAAGTTGTATTCAAAATTGTTAATTTTTGCATCCATCATCGAGTATCATGTTTCGTATTCCGCATCATGTTAAACATGGCATTGTTATTACGTGTAGTGAACGAAGGTGAACACGTGGTAGTTAATCAAGTTGCTGAGGAGGTTAATCCGTCTGTTGAGGTCGGATCGAATACTTGTGAAACGTCGCAGGAACCGGACTTTTCCGTCAACGAAGGCAAGCCCCGGATGCATACAAACCTACCTTGTGTTATACAAATTAATTTCGCCTTTGCTTTCTGTTACTGCATTAAGTGATTAGGAGTTAAGTAGAACCTAATTGGTGCATTATCACCCTTGTTATTCTATATTTACCATATTACCAGTATTAGATTCGTATATGCCTAGTTTTGCTTAGCTATGCGTAGAACGATGAAAGTCGGGTGATTACCTACCACCTGCAAGTTTTAAATAGAACCTTGGTTACTTATGTTATTATGTGATATGGGGATGTGGAGTAATAAATCTAGACCGGACGGACTCGGTGTGTATGAGCCACAAGACATGGAGGTCTTGTGAGCGGGGCTCTTTCCGCCTGTGTCGATTAAGGTCCGTCCGTTGTTGAACTGTGTGCGGTGAGACTTGTAGTACTAACCACATACTCTGGTAAGCCTTAACTTGGCGATTCTATTACGAGAATGGCTACTCGCGCACTTGGGAGTGGAGATATGGCGGGAATAGCGTGTACCCACGTGGCAATGGGCTGGATTGGTGGAGTACTGTATTCTCGGGTGGCGCGGACCCGTTCTTGTTTTAGAGGATCCGAGAGTATGTTGATATATGTAGGGTCGGGGACCTGCATATGTCGTATGGTCTGGAATTCTCAGCTGGGTTTAAATATCGGTTCGAATCGTCGTTGCTCCTCGGTTATGGAGATTCACTTCTCTGTTCAGCATCGTAATACTAATAACTGGAACTCGAATAAGGCTTGTGAAGGTGTTGTATATGAAGTTTCATGATCTCAACACGGATCGTGTCAGCTTTGTATATGATTTTATGAAGTTTTCTATATAAAGAATTTTGTTAAAGAGCTTTTACGTAAAAGAACTTTCATTATTGTTAAAGCCATACCTTGAATCCCTGAGCCGACATTCCTAAGTTTATCGGTTAATATTTCGGTTAAGTCTTGTTGAGTACTTTTGTACTCAGGGTTCGTTGACCCTTGTTGCAGGTGAGCCTCATGAGCAGATCTGTTTTGGATCGTGCTGCATGACAGTTGTTCCTTGTGATGACGATGAGAAGTAAATGTGTGGCCCTTGGGCAGGGGCAGTTTCATTGTGTGTTTTGTATTATATTATAATGCCACTCTACTACTACGATTTGTATTAATTATCGAACTTAGTTTGTAAGGGTTGAAACAACTGGTTTGTAAACTAAGTTATCGTAAGACTTCCGCTGTTTTTACTCTGGTATTGATATTTGAACAAATGTTGTAATACTGCAATGACTCTGTAATGTGATCCTACTCGGAAATCGTGGATGATTCGGGGTTCCCCGAGGACACCCGACAGACTTCTTAAGTTAACCAGAGAACATATACCTAGTTGTCAAAGGTCGTTGGACAGTGACAAGTGCATGTTGGTCCTATAATTTAGGAGGTTCTGCCACACTAGATGAGAATCTGTTTCAAAACAGAGAGGGTGTATTGTAGCTGTTAATCTAATGGTACTGACTGATGTGATGAGACACGCTCTATGTGTTAAACTGTGATGGAATGAGAAAAAGAGATAAATATTTTAAATTTAAGACAAAAGGTGAGATCAAGGAGGAGAATGTTAGGTTGATCTCTCCACCAAGATTGGCCCAACGGCCAACTTAGGCCTTGACCCCCGCGCTTTGATTGGGAGCGCCCAACCCTACAAGGTTGGTGGGCTCCCATCGCACTGCGCTATATAAAGAGGTGGGGCTGACGGCTCACGGTATGAGGTTCACCGGTTGCCACAGTACCCCACTGACAGAACTCTAAATCCGATCTAAGGGAGCGCAGGCAACGGCGGGAAGCGCCACCACCGTCCTCCTCGACTTGCCGCCGCCTGGACGCCGTCGTCACTGGACTGCGTTGTCCCTCTCCATCGACCCCCAACTTGACAAGCATCTTCTTCACCGACGCTATGGCCAGCTTCTCCGCCAAGCTCACTTGATGGTCGATAACACATCCCCTCTTTCAATCCTCTCTCCAGTTCATGTTGTAGGACGGATCTATGTGATCTATCCCGAATAGAAACATGTACACCGACTGATCTACACCTAGGAGCATCCTAGGATTTTTAACAAGCCTAGCTCAACTGGTTGGATGAGAGGTGTGACAATGCACCAAACTATTCAGGTTTAAGTCCTGTCTTAGACTAAATTTCGGTGCATATTTTCTCTTCTTAATAAAAAAAACCACGTAGTTTTTCATAGGTTGGATCTCATTTTTTTTTATAGAGGCCGGGCCGGCGGCTGTCTGGCCTCCGCGGCTGCGAGTCGTCCGAGCAGTGAGCAAAGCCGGGCGTGCCGTCCTGTGGTCGATGCTTCTCCTTCTCGGAAGGCTCCTGTGAATGTGAATTGTGATCGCGGCGTCCGACCGGCCCTAAAGAAAAGAGTGTGCGTCGCCTGCCGCTGCGCACCGTGCGTCAAGGCTCAGGACCTCTCCCAGGCCATGGGCGCTGTTGGATCGTGAGGAAGCACGCGTGGCAATGGCATGCATACTGCCTGCAGACCGCACCAAATTTTCCTCCTGTCCATCCCGTGCGCGCCGCGCGGTCTGGGCAGTGGCACGAGCACCCGTGTGCCCCCGCGGATCGAAGCGTGAGGGGATTACACGAGGCTGGTCCAAGGCTTGGTCCCGACGCGCGGACGGGACGTGGCAGAGCACCGCCCAAGCGGACGCCAAGTGCCGAGCTACCAGAGCACCTTCTGATTCTGTGCTTGCTCGTCACTCTTCAGTCCTCTCGCTCTCACTCTCGCAGTCGCAGTCGCAGTCGCAGTCGCAGCGGCCCCTCCCTCCTCGTCTCCTACTGCCTCTCCCTGTCGCCGGTACCCGCACGCGCCATGTCGTACAACAAGTCCCCGTCCATCACCGCCGAGACCATAAATCCCAGGGTGAAGAGGCTCCCCGGCCCTCCGGCTTTTGCACAGCATCGTCGTCATTTCTTCTTCAGAAACTATATGTTTATGTAGAACCGTGCATATATTCTTCTGATCAGCTACGCGTCCGTTCATTTGAAGGTCAAGATCTTCAACTACGCACCTTGCGGGGAGATCCTCAAGCACGCAGAGGTAACGTTCCGAGTTCCGACCGGCCGGCTCGCTGGCTTCTGAGGGCCTGTTTAGATTCCAAAAATTTTTGCGCAGTATCCGTCACATCGAATCTTGCGGCACATGCATGGAGTACTAAATATAGACGAAAAAAAACTAATTACACAGTTGGTCGAGAAATCGCGAGACGAAACTTTTGAACCTAATTAGTCTATAATTAGATACTAATTACCAAATACAAACGAAATGCTACAGTGAGCCAAAATCCAAAAATTTTTGGATCTAAACGGACCAGCTGAAGAGCGGGAGCCAAGAAACTAGTAGATTCAGCATCTGTACGCTACATTTATGATTATTTTCCTTTGGCTTGATTATTTGCAAAAAAATAAAGTTCTTTATTTAAACTGTATGGATTCTTTTAAAAAAAACTAAGATCTAACTGTTGTTGGTCTAGTTTAAATTGTACTACCATTGTTATTTTTAGTAACAAATGGTGCCTCAACGTTTCAGATGTTGCGTTACAGATATTTAGATCTCAATAACATTACGTGAGAACGTGCACGTAGTGCAGTGGTTGGGAAGCAGAAGGGCAACATACCGGTCAGGAGTTTTAAATCCCCGTTCTCACAAAAAAGACCACTCCTTTGCTATTTCCAGTGAAATACGTGGTCCAATAGCGGCTGCAGTGTAATGCACGGCTGTAGGCAAGTCCTCGCCGTTAGTGGCACGTCCTAAGTAGCCGGAGTTCGTGGCCTTCTCTCGACACCGCGGAAGATAATTTGCTACCTTTCCGTTAATGCCTCAGGGTCAGCGGAGGTCTTATCCTCGGGGGTTGAGTTTTATTTTTTTTTAAATGCAAAATTACTGACTAATAAAAGGACAAAATATTGTCTTTGCTATGTGTCGTCATTCAGCGGTTGGAGCAGGAGATGGAGGAAAACCCTGGTTCTCTCCCTTTCCAAGAGGTGAAACTCCTCTGCAAGTGCGTATATCACAGTTTATACCCTTTGATCAGTCTTTGATGTTGTCCAACAGATAATATACTGCAATCTTGGGAACCCCCAGGTTCTTGGTCAGCCACCATTAACTTTCTTCCGTGAGGTTAACATCCTTACCCTCCACAAAAAAATTCTAAGACGATACAAAGATGGCGCTGTTTCATGCTCAAAATTGTTGGCTCCAGGTTCTTTCCCTGTGTGACAATCCAACCCTCCTGAATAAAGATGAAGCCTGTGCCTTATTCAGGTTGGACTATATGGTTGAACTCTGTTTAGTGTAGCATTTATGTGGAGCTTCATAAACTTAGTATGAATTTATTTTTTCACTTCTAGCACCAAAGCTGGTAAGAACTACTTTCGATGATACATAATTTGGCAGAAACTTGACTGATAACGTTTCGTTCTACTGCCACAGTCCTTGTAGCATAAGAAGAGCCAGGAGGATCATAAATTCGATTCCGAGCAAAGACACTGGTGGATATACTGATAGTCGGGTAGCCAGCTGAAATTACGTTTTTAGTTAATGTAAATTTTTTGGACTTTCAGAGTCATGAACATGTTCTCAAATCAGAATTATTGAGGATCAGTATGCAACCCAAAACCTTTTTTTTTTAATTTCGTGCTGTAATGATCTATTTTTGCCGGATGGTGTATATTTTCCTTTCACAATTATGGGTTACATTGTTGACACTAGCCTAATATGATCAGGGAATCAAATCTCTGCGTCAAGTAGTTGCAGACGGGATTACTGCAAGAGATGGTTTTCCATCAAAAGCAGATGATATTTTTCTGACTGATGGAGCCAGCGCAGCGGTAATACTCTGCATTTCAGAACAAACATGCACAGATGCACATGAAATTGGGTCCTTTACAAATGCAAACATCAGAGTGAATATCTTCAACTTGACCGCGTTCCTTTCTGCATGTTTCAGATCAATTTGCTGATGCAGATACTCATCAGGTCTCACGAAGATGGCATTTTGAGCCCTCTACCAGAATACCCCTTATACTCGGCTTCCATCATACTTCATGGTGGAACGATGGTACAGTACTAGTACAGTTGAAAAGATAGTCAAGCAATATTTGCAATTGCAGTAAAAGTGGCCTGTTTAAAATGTTCAAGCCCAAACTTCTCATCAGATTCATTGCTTTTTCAATTTTAATCATTTTTTGTTTCTTAAATTAGAAGACAAAATACGTGTACTCTATGCTTGAAATAACTACGAACTGAACTGTAACTAGGTGCCGTACAATCTTACTGAAGATAATGGTTGGGGCCTTGAGATTTTTGAAGTCAAGAGATGCTTGGAAGAGGCTCGTTCAGCTGGCCTGACTGTTAGAGCTATGGTGGTAATAAACCCTGGCAATCCTACTGGACAGGTATGGCACATGATTTTCCTAAATCCTTTACATGTTGAATAGAGAAAACAAACATCCAGATGAAGTTTTGCAGGGTTGTTCTTACCAGTGATGATCTGATTATCGGAAAATTTTCAATTCAATCACATTTCAGTTCAGCTTTTAGTAGGAATAAATAAGTGATGAATCTTCCTTGCTGAAACATAAATGGCTAGGTAGTGCGCAGGAAATGTTTTGTCCTCACCTGCAGCAAGACTCCCACATGTTAGTTGGTCAAATTTAGCAAAAATAAAGAGTTAAATGATGCACTCGACCGTTAACTTGTGCTGGTATGACACTTTTTTTTTCTCAAACATATATGCCATTACAAGGTATGCATATATGCCATTTTTAAAGAATAGATATGATGACTATATATTATATCAATGGTGATTAGACCACCAAATTGATGGCTAGATCTTTCTATTTTTTATGAGAATTTCTAGATTTATCTTTTTTTTCTTCTACTGCATCTCGTGATAATTAATGTGAAATCTTTATTGCAACCTCTAATTAGTAGCAATAAGATTCTAAAATAAGGTAATTACCAGAGTTTTTCTTTGTCATCATCTCCTTCCTTTCTTGTAGGTGCTGTCCATCACCAACCAGGAGGAAATACTGGAATTTTGTCGGAAGGAAGGTATAGTTATGCTTGCTGATGAGGTTAGTACTAAGTGGAAATGTAGCCCTTTTTGCATTGTCAAATCACATTAACCACGTTAAGAAAAAAAAAGAACATTCTGTCCTGTGCAAATTAATTAGGGGCTGTTTGGATCCTTTTATTTTGGAGGAATTAATGGACTAGGCTATTTGGTTTGGAATTTAACATTCCACAACTTTCCCAAGTTCATATATAATTAAGCTTATCTCAAATTCATAGAGTGGGAGATGGAGATTGATTCTATAGACCACCATGCTATGTTTCTATTCTGCAACTTATAGCACGTTATTCAACTCGCTTTCCTATAGTAAAAATACAACATATAAGTATCTCCCTTGTATTGCTAACAATAGTATACACATATATATTTCATATACAACTATATTAGCTTAATTAATCTATGCCTAAATTATAATTATAATAATGAATTCAATTCCAATGATCCAAACGGGCCTTACTTGCAGGTATACCAGGAAAATATCTATGCAGAGAACAAAAAATTCCATTCTTTCAAGAAAGTGGCCAGATCACTTGGTTATGACGAAAAGGACATCTCCATAGTATCATTTCATTCCGTTTCAATGAGTGAGTCTTCCTTTATATATATAAAAAAAATATGATCTTAAATCTGTGGGAGGTCCAGGTTGAAGTTTGTCTGTTCTCCCATCTTCTGAACCTGGCAGGCTATGGGGAAAGTGGGAGAAGAGGAGGCTACATGGAGGTGACTGGTTTTGCAGATGATGTGAAGGATCAGATTTGCAAGGTGGCTTCTTTAACAATCTGCCCCAACATAGCTGGCCAAATTCTTATCAGCCTTGCAATGGATCCACCAAAGGTTTCAAACTTGAACTAAATCATCACAAAATTCTCTTCATCCATCCGAGTATTTTTATTGAACTTTAATTTCCTTGTGACCTGTATGCAGCTAGGAGATGAGTCTTTCGAGTTATTTGATGATGAGAAGGAAAAGATCCGTTTATGTTTCAGGAAGCATGCCAAGGTGTGCAAGCATCATTCTTCAAGCACATCGATCTGCGTATGAGACACCTTGCATTGTCGTGACAATGGCATGATCTCCTCTTCTCCGTGCAACTGCAGACCCTAGAGAAAGCTTTCAGCAGCATGGAGGGCGTGAGCTGCAACAATTTAGAGGGTGCACTGTACTTGTTCCCACGGCTCCACCTTCCCTCTGCCGCGATCAGGGCCGCCGAGTCCAAGGGAGTTTCACCTGACACATTCTACGCTCACTGCTTGCTTGACGCCACCGGGATCGCCGTTTTGCCGGGCTCTGGGTTCCACCAGGTTAGTCAGGCACCTCACGAATAATCCCTCGCCTTTAAATTTTGTGTATGCACCGTGAGCCTTTCGTACTTGTCCATTTCACCGAGCATAGGTGCTGCAGTTATAAATTAAACACATAGAAACACATAGATCTACAGCTACAATACAAACTCTAAACTAAAGCATGCCATATTATATATTTATTGCATAGATTTACTCATATCGAGTCTAATAAAACTGGATTTTTCTTTTTACGATTTTATATCATTTTTAAAGTTTCAGCCAGTTTATGAAAAAAATAGCACATGGTGCCACATGCCACGTAGGCAACAGAGTCCTATGTGGGCTGCTTTGGATGATAGCTGGGCTGCTTTGGATGATAGCTAGGACGTAGACAAAGTTCATGGATCAGATGAGCAAAAAAAAGTTTGCAAAAAAAGTTTATGGACCTAGGTGAGAAGTGGGGAAAAGTTTAAGGACCCACCACGCAATTCACTAAACAAATAAAGCCAATTTATAGAAAAGGGCATAAGTTCATTGCAAAAGATTTAAAGAATTATAAATTAGGAAAATCAAAGAAAATTTAATTAGAATGTGGGAACATATATAGCTAAGCGCAATTCATACCACCTATCAAAGTTGCCCGTAAGTATGCACAAAGTTGTTGCACCGGGAAGAGCCTAGTGAAAGGTGGTGCAGTCACACAATTGATAGAGCCTAGCATTGCAACCTAAACAAAAGTCATTTAATTAGAATAGAAAACAAAAGGAATAAGTGCATGACTAGGTATATTCTATCTATATAAAATAAACAAAAAATATTTATTTAGAATAGAAAACAAATAAAGAAATAAGTGCATGGCTAGGTAGAATCGATCTCTATGAAATACTCCCTTCGTCCCATAAAAAAATGTCATTCTCACTTCTCAAAAAACCATTTTTTTACAATTTTGATAAAAAATATAAAAATATTAATATTTATGGTGCATAATTAGTATCTTTTGATTTGATAAATCATTAAATATATTTTTATAATAAACTTATCCGGAGATACAAATGTTACTAATGTTTTGTATAAATCTACTCAAACTTAAAAAAGCTTGGCCAACATGAACCCCATAGCGACATCCTTTTTATGGATGGATGGAGTAGAGCAAAGCGACAATGATAGAACCCAAATAAGTGAATGTGTCTATATAAAAGGCTTTATATTATTTTAAGATACATAAGTACTAGAAATTTTGTGAATAAACACGTGGTCCAAAACTAATCAAGTTTATTTACCTTTGCAATCTCTAATACTTCCCATATTATAATATAATATTTAAATAGATACCTTTTTGGATGTGAGACTTTTACTCTATATATATGGTTTTCTATCCCCATTCACATTTTCCACCTTTTGTGTACCTCTGTGTGTTTGATATATGTTTAGTTGGAACCTAACTTGAGCTATATACCTGGTACGGTAATTGGGTATACTCATTGCTTCGTAGGTATAGGTATAGGTATAGGTATAGGTATCGGTTATGTGTACGTGTACGTGTACGCTTCCTTTGTATATGTATATGTGGTTTGATGGTGACACATGTCATGATGTTGAATTAGTTTTGTATGTTAACAATATTAGAAACAGGTAAATTTAGAAGCATGTATAAGAAATGGTGCACGCTCAATCTAACCGAAGTGGTCTTTCAGCCTTTTCATATTTCCGGTCTAATAAAACTGAAAACCAAAATTCCAAAAATATATTGCAAAATACTGAAGACGAGCAATTTAGTTTTAGTTTGGTTCAGCCTTCGGTGTAGACCAAACTAACCAAAAAGTTTCAAGATATATTATGACTGAATTTTGGCATCAATATTTCTATTCCAAAGCATGTTTGATAGATCATAAGATGAATGAAATTAATATATAATACAAATACCAATATAGCTGTTGCAATTCAACATAAACGTTCAATTGTTGAATGTTCAACCGTAATAGCTAATAAACTTGCAAATAACAACTCATTATGCAAATAACAACTATTTCGGTTAGTTCGGTTAACCGAGGCCTAAGACCAAGTACCAGAAATAAATTCAGTTAATTAGAAATTATGACCAAAGTATTTGGTTTTAGTCTTGATCGGTTCAGTTCTTCAGTTATGTCTAATTATTCTCACCCCTATATATAAGAGCACTTGGAGCTTTTTTTATAATGATAGAGTTATGATTTAATTTTGAGGCAGATTTAGGTATTAACAGAGGTTATTATTTTAATAACGTGAAGGTGGTTAATTTATAATTTTATATGCAAGCTTAGAGGTTTACTACTTTATAATACACATAGGCAGTTTAGATAAAGATGGAGTTATTTTAGATTTTTTTTTTCATAATAACTATGGGTGATTTATGTACCGATTTACTGCATTCCTTTGGCTACCTCATTGTCTCATCTTGTTTGTGCAATGCAATGACAAGGCCTCTGGGACGACCCATATTCGGTGCATGATCCTTCCTGATGAGGGCAAAATCGCATTGATGATCCCACGCTTCAGGGAGTTCCATAAGGCGTTCATGAATGAGTTCCGGGGTTCTCAGCGGCGCATGCAGGATCTCCGTCGTTGATGATGCCGATGCATGCTACGGTTAGACCGAGTGATGTGAATGGTGAATATAAAGCTATGGCATGTGTGTGTTGTGTAAATGGGCAATTAGGGTGCCTAAGCTCTAGCAGAGTTGTTTGTACCTAAGTGTTCAATGTTCTTGCTTTATGGTTGAGTTGTGCCCATTTGTCCTCACTTCTGTTGTATGACTCGCTACAGTGAGTCTATGCTAGTTAAAGTTAAGCTGAGTGCTCAGGAATATATCTACTGTGTTTTTTTTTCTTTTATCTGAAGTATATATGTCTTGCTTGTGCGTCGACTGAGCTCTAGTTTTGCCTTTTGAATGGCGAACATTGTTGACGCTAATGATTTTTTTTTTAATTTGGGGCTTTGATGAAAAACCTTGAAAGTTTCCTCAAGCCGGTTTTAACTATGAACAACCGAACGACCAAGCAACCCAAGAAAGATAAATGGGTGCCTTAAATTTTCCTCGGGAAGCATACAAGTGATATCTCAGTTATGTCCTAATTACCAACTCATGTCTCTCTTCTAGTAAAGCCAAGTTTATGTAACCATAGTGCGGCTCCGTCTCATGCCTTAGTGTCAGATTGTTTTGCTCCGGCAATATCCAGCAACGTGATCGCGTAGACAGAATCAGATGGTAGCACACGAGACATGAAGATTTATACTGGTTCGGGACGCGCTAAACCCTACTCCAGTGGTGCGGCTGCTCTTGTATTTGTATGCTCAATTACAGGGGTTATTGCTCCTAGCTACGAGGTAGATGGAATTGGTGGAAGATTGGATCTCGAGCCCGAGGTCCCTACCCTCCTTTATATAGGCATGAGAGGTAGGGTTACAGAGAGGGTGATCGGGCTAACAGATTATGTTCCTAGTTTGTTACAACAGATTGATCCTAACTTTCATCTAGATACATGAGCCTTGGTTTGCCTTGATCTCCACGTTGGTTAATCGCGTTAGCCCTTGCGGGCCTCCTCCTTGATGGCTGCTGGGCCGATAGCTTGGTGGCAGGGCCGCGCCAGCAAAAATCGAGGCCCTGTACCAAACTCTAAAATGAGGCCTACCTCCCTAAAAAATAGGACTATAAATAAGATATATGATATATATCACAATAAGATATATCAAAAACTGTACCTGTTCGACTCTTGCTTTCATAATCTTTACTTGAAGTGCTTCATTCTTTTAGTGTTCCTTGAAATGAAATCTTCAATGATATGCTCATAATCAATCTTCTCCAGCACTTCACTCTCAAGTGCTATTGTGGCCAAATCATTAAGTCTTTGTTGTGTCATTGTCGAACGCAAATATGACTTCAATAGTTTCAATTTAGAAAAGCTTCGCTCTGCCGATGCAACGGTCACTGGAATGGTCAACAGAACTCTATATGCAATACTTGCATTGGGAAAACAGTCATGCCACTTTAGGAAGTTTAGAATTTCAACAGGGCCCATATTTTCTTTAGGAATGAAACCTTGAAGAAACTTCAACTCCACATACAAATCGTTGGCATCAACATCAGATTTTCTGTCTTTTGTAAGGACAGCCCCAAGATTATCACAAGAAGATTTCAAACTCGTGTCATCCAATGACTGTAATGTTTCAGAGGTAAATAAGAAACCAATTTTTTTGGTAACTCTAGTATTGTTTAAATCTTCTTGTAAGTGAGGAAATTGTTTGATCAACAATAGGTACAAAATAGCTGATCTAAATAGGTCCTGTGCAGACTATGTAGCAGTATTTGTGTCATCTAGGTTCTCATCAAAATGTCTCTTTCTTTTAATTTCTCTTCTTTTATGAAATGTTGTACCAATATCCATCTCAAGTGCAATTCCTTTGGCAATCTCTAATGCTTCTAAGAAACTAGTTTCCCTATAACCCTTGAAGAAAGAAATCAGCCCTTGCACTTTCTCAATAGCAACATCAATAAGCATATCCTTTGCTTGCAAGTGTTTGCTTACTAAATTAACGGCATATAATACCTCATACCAAATGACTATTGCCACTATAAATTCATACTCTCTAAGTTCATTCTTTGCCAAGCCCTTAGCCTCACTGCTTGTTTTTGGATCATTATCAACATCAGATACCTAAAATTGAAAGGAAGAAAATATGTGTTATAATTGGAGATAGCCAAAATAAGTTAAAAAACATCATTATCAAATATCAATATAACAATATTGGGCACCTGAAGTAGTGCCTCTCGAATGTCTGTGCATTGAAATCTAATAGCTTTAACACTTTCAACATGACTCTCCCTACGTGTAGCTGATACTAACTTGAGAGTCAATCCTGATATGTTATCTTTCAGAATCTACCATTTCTTAGTAGAATTAGCAAAAGTTGTATAGATGCGCTGGATGATTCCAAAGAAGTCCTTAGCTTTACCACAAGTCTTAGCCATATCACAAAGTGTTAAATTAAGGCTATGGCAACCACAAGCAGAATAGAAAGCACGAGGATTTACATCCAAAAGTTTCTTTTGTACCCCTTGATGTTTTCCTTTCATATTTGACCCATTGTCATAACCTTGTCCTCTCACATCATCTATATCAATACTAAGGAGCTTTAGTTCATTCTCTAGCACATCAAAAAGTCCTTGCCCAGTTGTATCGTTGACATCCAAAAATCCTAGAAAGGATTCTTCTATGCGAACATCACTTGAAGATGAGTCAACATATCTTATAATTAAAGACATTTGTTCTTGGTGGCTTGCATCAGGAGTACAATCAAGTATGACAGAGAAGTACTTTGCGCTCTTTATTTTCTTAATAATTTTAGACTTAATAGCAGAAGCAAGCAAGTGTATCAACTCATTCTGAATCTTAAAATCAAGATAATGAGATTGAGTTTCCTCACTTGTAATACGATGAATATGTTCTTGAATAATTGGGTCAAATTTAGCCAACATCTCTACCAATCCCAAGAAATTCCCATTGCTATCTTCATATAGTTTACTATTAGTCCCACGAAAAGCAAGATTATGCTTGGCAAGAAATTTAACAATGCAAACAATTCTGAACAAAACTTTTCTCCAATGGTCCTTTTCTTTCTCGAGTTGTCGTTGAGCGGCTTTATCAATAGTTTGGTCCTTTTGCAATCTACTATGCAACTCATACCAAGTTGTCATACTCAAAACATGATATGCACTTGTCTCATGCTCTTTAAGTCTATTACCAAGATGTATCCAATCATTAAACCCCTCATTTGCTAACTGACCTTTTCGATGGCCTTTTGTAAATAATTTACAACCAAAGTAAAAGACCCTATCGAGTTCCTTAGAATAGACAAGCCAATCCCTATCACAATGCTCTCATTTGATAAAATTCTTGTATAGAATAGTGCAAAAAACCTTCTAGAATATCTATCCTTAGGACCTTTCTGAATTGATAAATCTCTTCTAGGGCCCTTCTATGCTAAAATATCAATTTGTTTATGATCAAGGGAATCCCAATATCTAGGATCAAATATATCAGGCTGAAAGGAATCATCAACATCCACAATTGGTGAAGTGTTCAAGTTAACACCAGTACTAGTGGCCCCCAATGTTATCAGCATTGTTATCCATTTCAATGTTTGTGTTATCAATAAAAACTTCCTCGACCCCAACAATATTTTCTGTCTCTATCTGACCATCTCTAGGATCATTGTCATCATTATTATCAAGTGCAGTTCCTTGTCCCTAACCAAGTGACTGATTATCGGTGGACACTTGTGACTCTTTTATAACAAATTTATCCATAGCCCCCTTTTGAGATTGAGTTAAATCCTCTATTCTTTGTTTTTTCTTACGCTTTTGGTAACTAGATTCATACTTTCTAGACCAGTTTGCAGAAGACATGACTAGAATCTTGGAACACTAGATAATCTAGAACAAAGATAACTGAACACCTAGATGGATCAATATTATATTAGTCATCACCCATCAACATTGATTAAAATATTGAAAATTAAAAATTAAGTGGACAAGATTAGTATACCTGGAGACTTGACGTACGCCTGTCCTTCTCCTAAGTCCTGTCGCTCTGCACTCCTGTGGGCTACGGACCTAGCGAGTGGCGACCACGGGCCGCCGACCTATAGCAACTCCACACCATTGTTCACTCCGATGGCCGCCGTCCTATGACCTACAGTCTTGCCGAGTCGGCGATAGGGAAGACAGAAGAGCGGAAGACACGATCTGACGATCGGCCAATCGGGAAGAGAGGAACTGTGGAAGCGAAACTGACGAATGGATGGAATAGACGTCTGGGCTAAAAACTAGTGCGCTTCCTAGGCTAAGT
The DNA here is from genome assembly GCF_019320115.1 of Miscanthus floridulus. Classification (NCBI taxonomy): domain Eukaryota; kingdom Viridiplantae; phylum Streptophyta; class Magnoliopsida; order Poales; family Poaceae; genus Miscanthus; species Miscanthus floridulus. The sequence goes on from NC_089583.1 coordinate 80,938,198, forward strand.
GCTGGAAACTATGGGCCCCTAAAAATTAGGGGCCATGTTCCGTCGCACGGGCTGCACTCCCATGGGCTCGGGCCTGCTTGGTGGTGGTCATATATATGGGCGGTGCAGGTACCCCTGGCCCATATATCCGACAGTAGCCCCCGTAGGACTTAATAATAAGCTAGCATGTAGCTTTAAGCTCTTAGACAATGCAGTCTCCCCTGTAAGTTCTACGTACTGTAAGTACATAGTGAGCATCTTTGGGTGCCAAAGTTTTGAGTAGTGCAACTAGATATTCCTAAGTATTGGGGAACCGGTATGTCACTGTTTGAGTGCCAAGAGCATTTCTCGGGTAGCGAGAATGTTCTTCAAGCATCGAGTGTGGTGGTAGTACACCGTACATCAAGGAACGTTGCCCCCTAGCAACTGTAAGTGCCTGACTTAGGTGGTACACCCCATATCGGGAAACATAATTTCCTTAGCGTAGCCCTCGGGACGTTGTTAACATCGTGTTCGGGTGTCATTCTCGATAACCGGAAGCGTAGCTTCCTAGACATCGTAGATGCTGTGTTAGGGTAGAAATACCGCTGTACTCCAGAAGTTGGTTCCCGACGTATTCCGGCATGTAAATAGTGGTTGCACATCATTAAGTCCTAGTCGTAAAACAATAATGAGGATGGGGTAGGTGCACCTCCATCATCCACGCATCACTAAGCCAGTTGATTTTTAGGGTGACCTATCGCAGGTCGTTTGAGCACTAAGGGTGTCACATTTTTCTTCGAGATCCATCAAGCAACATGATACGAATTTTCATGAACCTCGTTAGTGCTAGAGTGAGGACGTTGTCCTATAGCCCTAAGGCCAATATAGCATTGTCTCAGTTCGGGGCACCACTGTGGGCGAGTAATGAATGCGTGAGCAGCTGTCGGTAGTTGCATGTGTTACTCTTCGGCTGATAATGGGTAGAACGAGTGAACATTCGCTTCACTGAAAGGAAGCGGCATGACAAAGCCAGACCAGTGAGGGCACATCATAAAACTCTTTTTCTAGATTCCAGGAGCTCGTACTTTGGTTACAGCCATGGGCCAATCAGTTTTCTGGTTTCCCCCAAAGGGGTACACATCCGCTAAAATAAGGTACTTTGAGCTCATCCGGGTATTGGGAGATTTATGTGACACCGAGTGTAAGAGGTTTTAGAGTCAGACTGGTGACCCTCCTGAATACCCCCTGACTCTAGAGGGGCAGGGTCGATAGTGAATGAATTGCTACTACTTACACCTACTGAAGGGGTGAGCCAGGCCGAGTACCCGATCTGAGTGTCATACCACTCGCCTGCACCAGCTCAGATGAGGGCATATTGAAAATGGACCGTTGGGATCCGAGGGTGAGTTTGCTTACTGGAAGCCGGAGCGTCGGTGTTGATGGCTCATTTTCCCATGCACAAGCGTGTGTGGTTGGGATGCCATCCGTGCGCCGGTTCCTATTTATATAAAGAAGGGGAGGCATAAATGGGCATAATTTTATCTGCGCACTGTTCAGCTTACCTCCCTTTATTTAATTCTTCATCTTCCTCTATCTCTATCCCCTTACATCTATTCTGATGGAGAGCATGGGGAGCTCGAGGACGGAGGTTGCTAGGCGGGCGGTAGGCGAGCGTTATCTGCCCATCTGTCCTGTCTTCATCGTGTAAGTTCCTAAACCAAACCGAATTGGGTGAACTTGGGGCTTTGTACTTCTTCTCACTAGGTGTTCTTCTAGGCTTCCTATGCTTGATGATGTGAGTCCTCTCGAATCGCTGGGTGGTGTTGTGGCGGTGGAAGCCGTAGCTTTGCCGGCAGTTGCGATGGCCGGGGATGAGGCGAGTCATCTCCGAGCATAGTTGGAGGCCATACAAGAAGTGGTGGCTAGGTCGGGGTAGGAAGTGGCCACCGCTGTGGCATCCCATGCCGAAGCCTAGGTGCACCTTCTTGGTAAGTTCCTGGCGAGATTCCATGTTCATCATTCTAAAGATGTCTTGCTTTGATGAGCGGTTGTTCTGATTATGCTTCTTAGCCATCCAAGAGCAACTGGCCACTACCCAAGGCAAGGTGGCAAGGCTTTGTGATGCCAATGTCGTTCTAACCAAGCAAGTGATGGAGGCAGAGCACGAATGTGACGCTGCTACGACTGACTCCTCCACCATGGCAGCTAAGGCGGGTCAATATCAGGACCAATACACTGCCTTGCTAGAGGCATGTGGTGGTGTTATTGATGTGCTCTCACCGGTGGGGGTGAGCATGGAAGAGCGCCTCAACAATGTTCTGAGGTGGTTTGTTGAAGTAATTTGGCATGCAGTTCGTCACGGGGCCACATTGGCATTGGCGACCGCTACACTCCAGAGCGACAAGGACCTTTGAGACATGGCAATCAGGTTTCCATCGGTGGATGAACCCGACGATGTTGGTGGACTGGCATGGAGTTTAGGGGTGTGGCAGGCGCCATTGCCAAATCTAAGAGAGTAGAGGATGTAATCCGCTCTACTCATGATGTGTAAATTGCATTAGCCTTAGACTAAAAACTTTCTGCATTTCATGTTTTGTGTTTTCCTGAGTAATGGCCTCGTGGCTTTTGTGTAGTGTCAATTGTAGCCCCTAGATCACCATAATCGGTTAGCATAACATATTGCGGTGAGTGATTGGAGACCCATGACATGATTTGCTCGAATACGGTATACTCTTTGAAACTTTTCGATCGAGTAGCCCCTGAGTGCCTTGGTAGGTCAGCATGACCTGCTGGGGTGCTTAGTTTAAGCCCAGGTGCATATTGATCATCTTATTGGTGGAGCCTACTGCATTTATTGTGGGCTGGTGGTACACCATCCATAAATTAGGCCCTAGTATAGGGCTGCTTTCTCACACATAGAACCATCATAACAAGTCAATGTTCTAGACATTCGTGTAGACTTCACCTTTCATGTTTGCCAGCTTATACGTTCTCGATCTTAGCACTTTGGCCATGATAAATGGTCCTTCCCAAGGAGGTGTAAACTTGTTTTCCCCTTGGTTGTTTGCACTCAATGCAGAACTAGATTGCCTTGCTTGAAGTTTAGTTCCTGAACATGCTTGTTGTGGTACTTGCGTAGCTGCTGCTGATATCTTGTGGAGCGGTGCTCATCGAGCCTGTCGAGGGAATCCTGTAAGGCTTCCTCTGCTGTATCCTCATCATAGGCGTGGACATGAGAAGAGGCGTAGCCGATCTCCTCGGGTAGTACTACGTCTGCACTGTAGATAAGGAAAAAGGCAATGAACCCTGTCGGCCTAGTAGGAGTGATCCATAGGCCCCACAGGACTAGTTGGAGCTCTTGGACCCATCTACCCTTGAACTTTTTTAGTTTCCTGAGAATTCAGGATTTGAGGCCCTGAAGGATGCATCCATTCGCCCTTGCTACCTGACCGTTGATCTTGGGGTGGGCCACTGCAGCCCATCTTACGTTGATATGTTGTTCATCACAGAAGTTGACAAAAGCGCTCCCTATGAACTGGGTGCCATTATCGATGATGATCATGTTCATAACCCCATACCTGTTTACAACCTCGTTGATGAACTCGACCGTCGCCTCCGAGCTAGCTATAGCTATAGGTTAGGCCTCGATCCACTTGGTGAACTTGTCAATCATGACAAACAGGTGGTCAAAGCCCCCCGGGGCAGGTGGGAGTTTCCCAAAGAGGTCGAGTCCTAGATGGTGAAGGGCCATGTGATCGGGATCATTTGGAGTTCTTGAGAAGGCACATGTTTTTGCTTAGCAAAGTAGTGACATCCTTCGCAAGTCCTCATGATGTGTTGTGCGTCTTTGACCATGGTGGGCTAGTAGAACCCTTGTCAATAAGCTTTACCCCACCAAAGTGTTTGGTGTAGCATGGTGCCCTCAAGCCCCTGAGTGTATATCTTGCAAGAGCTTTATCCCATCTTCCGTGGGTATGCACCGTTGCAAGATTCCACTCATGCTTTTATGATGGATTTCGTCATCCCTCATAACGTAGGATTTGGCTCTTCGACGTACTTAATCGGCTTTGTCCCTATCAACAAGGAGGATGCCTTGTCATAGATAGTCGATGAGTTCCTGCACCTAGTTTGGGTTAGAGCTTATGGCCTTGGTGATGGTGAGCATGCTCAGCTCGAGGGGAGGTTGAGTTTCAACTTCCCAACATGCCGATGGTCTTGTACGCTCATTGTTGACGGTCACTAACACTCATTTTGACCATTAACATTTCACCCAAAAGCATGATAAAGTGAGGAAAATCATCATCACATGTGTAGGATTTTGTTTATAATTCACCTAGTTCCACTTGTACTTGTAGAATTATTTGTATGTAGGGAATTATAGCAAAAGTGGTGCAAAATGGTGCAAAAACACTTCATCAAATGACCATTTTGACTACACCATGTCGAAGAGCTCATCGAGATACATGAAATCAAGTTTTGGTTCACCCAATTCAGAGTCTACACCATGCATAGGACAAAACCCAGTGGGCTAGGGTCAGGCCCACGGGTTGATGCTTAGGTCTAAATATGACACAAAAGTATGCACAGCAAAAATAGACACATCCTATCTTACCATCTTCTATGTGCTCCATGTGACTATATATGATGTGGATTGATGGGCAATCAAATTTTAGTTGGTGGAGTGTTGGCGAGGGTAGATTGTTGGCACTAGTTGCTCTAGATAGAGAAATGATGAGATGAAAGGATTGAGTGAGGAGTAACTCGCATGTGGAGTGGAGATACAGATTGAGTGAGGACCTTCACTCAATCAATCTATCTCCACTTCTTTGAGTGAGGAGTAACACACCTTTCTTGTGGTACACTATGGTAGTCTTTGAACTATTGAAAGGATTAAATGGTCCCAAGAGGAGATGGATTGGGGCTTTAAAACATCAAAGAAACAACTCTAACTTATTCAAATTTCCTCTTCACCCCTTTCATGGTTAAGCCCTAAAACTGAACAAGGTCAAACTAAGAGTGTCTTTTTCTAAGTCCTATAGAAGCCCATTAGAAGCCTTGAAAAAGGCTAAAAACATAGTCAAATTTTGAGTATGCCTAGTGATGAAAACAGAAAGAAAAATGCAGGAAAGCCCCTCTCCCTTTTCTGATTCTACATTTTTCACCAAAAATGGGATAAGTGGTAACATGCAGAGGTTATATGGAGTCTAGGTGCTAGCTATTCAAGCACCTCTACATGGAATCCACAATGTGCCATAAAACCAAAGGGATAACTTGATAGTGACATGTGTTGTACATGGAACTTTTGAGGTATTCAGCTATTCAAGCACCTCTGCTTGCAAGGCAAGGGATCATACTTGATAGTACATGGAACTATTGAAGTATTAAGCTATTTGGGAACTGGTGGTGGTTCCTATTGCAAATATATCACTGCCAACATAACATGAAATTGACACATTCAGTGATACCACCATAGTTGTAGGGGCTTATTCTAATGAGTTACATGAGTTTTCATGAATATTAGGTTACATGAAAGACATTATGCAAAGATGAAGCAATTAAGGCCAAAAAGTGGGTCGTCGACCTGCCCATAGGTCGCCCAACCTACTATCTTGCCCAAACCAAGTACCACTCCCCAACATGCAAAGAAACATAACCTAAGTCCCATGGAACATTTGGATCAGTGATAGTGTGATCGAATGGACCCAATGAATGTCCTATGGACCCAATGGAACACCAACTAAAGACAACAACCAACATTGCAACACCCCACCATGTGGAAGTGCATCCCAAGCATAAAACAAGTGTCACAAGAAAAACCAATGGCACCAAGATCTCATCTAGGTCAGATGACCTCGGGCCCAATGCACCTTAAACTTGGTCACGTGCAAGGAAACACAATGTAAATCACTGTTGGATCAAGGTCAGTTCGCTTGAGTGGGCAAGATGGGACACGCATGGACAAAGGGGTACTTGGGAGAGGCATGGAGGCAGATAAGACTAGATTAGGCATCCTAGCCAAATTGGAGGCCTAAACCATATTAGTTTCGAGTCCACCTCAAACTCCAAGAGAAGCCTGCATTCCAATCACCGTGAAATTGCATACCGAGTCTAATTTCATCATTCTATATCTGCATAGAAAGCTAAGGATATAAGTTTTCCAATGGCAAGTAGGAATCATCAAAATAAGTGGGCACCTGGAATGTTTACGGTGATGCATCACCATCTTTTGGGTCGTTTGGTTGTGTATCATATCGGAGTCCATTAGGGATGCTTAGAGGGGTCCTCGACCACCCCTAATTGTCGACGAAACATGGTCAGCAGTCTATCGAGGGGTATGCCCATGGTAGTAGATGAATCGGTGGAGGTGCGCCTGATAGGAGTCAGACAGTGACACAGAATGCGTGAAACAATGATTAGGCATGTTTTGGCCGTCTGCTTGACGTAATACCCTACGTCCTGTGTCTTTAGTGGATTGTATTATGAGATGAGATATGAGGTATCTACCGACTAGGGGACCCCTACCCCTCCTTATATACTCTGGAGGGGTAGGGTTACAAGAAAAGTATCCTACTCGGTTACATAGCAAGTATTCTATTTAGATTACAATATCTATAGTATTCGATCAGATCTTCTAGGTGCCTTGCGGTGTACGCCGAGCAGTGCTGTGCGCCGCAAGTCTTGATGTTGTGGGCTGGACTGTCCCTGATATTGTGACCCATGTCCCTTGTCGTGGGTACTTGGGGTTATACCCACATAGCTAGTCCCCGAGCACCTTATATTCGCTGAGCAACAACATCTTGAGTTTGTCCGAGCAGTTCAACTTGTCGTCGGTCATCAGGAGCAGGCGTTCGACCAGTTTAACTAGGAGCTGAGCTATTAAGATAGATGTCCGACCAGTTTAATTGGGCATCGAGCTTGGACTCGCTTGAAGTTAAGGTTTGCTAGAAGGATGTAAGGGGCTTAAGATAAAATTTGAAAATTCTTCTCCTTAGGAGAAGTGTGCCCACTTGCCTTAGGTGAAAAAAGACTCGTAGAGCCAAACGTAGATCTTGCCGTCCATGACTTAGTCATGCAGGAAAACATTGGGTCCTAGAGACAAGCACATTCATCGCAAGGTCGTGCCCACTTAGTCTCCGACCTTGATAGTAGGTGAAGTATTCACGTGGTGTCAGGGTCCAAAACAGTAGACTTCAGGTGTCAAAACAGTCCCCAGCTTAGCTGAGAAAAGTCCGATGTGGAGAAGCAGTACAGTCATCGCTAGATAACGTGTACACACATAGTCCCCGAGCCTGCTAGAAGATGAAAAAATAAATCTTGTAGCAGGGTCAAAGAATTTTAATGAAAGCTTGCCGATGTCATCTACCATGTACTTATCAAGACCCCGGACGTGCTGCCCAAAATCAGCACCCTGATCCAAACAGCATGGAGCAACTTGATAGCACACCGATGAGACGTGGCAAAATCCAACCACTGAAGGAGTCCTCAACGCTTAGCTGGCAACACTTGCATGAAGAATCCAAACACCGAGAAGTCCTTAGCTTAGCTAACGAGCCCCTAGCATAGTTGATGATGAAGCGACGAACAATCCGACCAGCTGGTTGGTGAAGAATCGAGCACCGAGCAGCCCAACCAACTGGTCGGCGATGAAGTGAGCGCCGAGTAGAAGTGAGCGCCGAATAGTCTGACCAACTGGTCAATGATGAAGTCCATGAACCTAGTGGTCTGATCAGTTGATCGGTGGAGAAGTCCGAACACCAGGCAGTGCGACCATCCGGATGATGATCCTATTGTCTTTCCTAGGTGATCCAGTCACCAAGCGTGAAAAATAGATCGTTGACCAAACCAAGACCCCTGCAAAACAAATATGTAGAACGGGTAGTACATGATGTATCTTGACGAGCAGTTGTAGATAAACATTATGTTTGTTTGAAGTGTTCATATTTTAAATATGAGTAACTTACTACCAGTTGGTTCTATATTGCATCACTAGCCCCGGTTAGCCCATACTTCATAGCATAGAGTGCTTAGCACCTGTTTACGCGTAAGAGCACAGGTGTCGCATGAGGAGCCGCTGCTGACCACCCATAATGCAGAGAGCTAGCACTCATGCATGTGTAGGTGTGAGATTGAGAATAGGGCCGTTTCTGGTAACGCAAGTGAGAACATGACTGGTCAGTGAGTTGATGAAGAATATCTTAAATATATTGTAAACAATAAGTGTTCTTTTAGAGATGTATTTATATTTAATATAAACCGCCCTAAGCTGTTAGTTTGTTGGTTGAGCCCCTAGCCCTGGCTAGCCCGTAAATCATAACGTGGAGCGCTGGAGCTCGTGTTCGTGTAGGAAGACAAGTGTCACTGAGGAGCCGCTGCCGACCACCCATAACGCAGAGGGCAGGTGCTCGTGCATGTGTAGGGAGAAGCCGAAGATAGGGCCGTCTCTAGAAAGCACAAGCGTAAACGTGGCTGGTCGGGGAGCCATTGAGGTTAAAGCGTATGTCATCTTTAAGATGGTATACATGAAGAAAAGTCGTTTGAAGAATAATCATGTTGAGGATAGTATGAAGAAACATCATGATGAAAACTTTTTTAAATATGAAAGGGTACTTATCTTTAGACATAATATCTGGCTAGCGGCGTATGACGTTATCTAGTCGGAGTCGACGAAATTGTCCAGCTCTCGAGCTTTCCGGCCTATCGTCATGGCGGCGGTCGCGGTTACAGTTGTTATAGCACCGTTCTTTGCGGCGATCATCATTGCGACACGGTATGGCTCGCTCGATGACTCGAACGGCTCGCTTGATGGCTCGAACGGCTCCCTTAGCGGCTCGCTCGTAGGTTAGGACTGCTGGAGATTGGAGTCGGACTCGGTCGAGGCGGAGTCAGCAGAGAAAGACGCCGTCGCAACATCGCTGTCCGCCGAAGGATCCGGACAAGGGTCTGAGTTGTCTATCATGGTTGATCTCATGCCGTATGTCAGCTGCAAGAGAATTTACTCCCGTGTGCATGCATGGCACTGTAGATCGCTTTTGATCATGATGGATCATGGTTGACGCACGGCACACATCAGGGATGAAAATGGTACGGATATTTTTCGACCGTATTCGAAATCGAATCTATTTAGAGGGGTCGAGATCTGTCCGTATCCGAGTCCGAATATCCAACATCCGATACCGTATCCGTATCCGAATACTCAAATCGCATATTTATGATGTCGATATCCAATTGTATCCTATCCAACATAGTTGACACTATCCGTATTCGAATCCGAATCCAGACAGAAATATGAAAACAAATGTAATATCGGTGATATCCGTCCATATCCAATCTGTTTTCATCCCTAGCACACATAGACGTAGGCATAACACTTTGACTTTGCTTGTTTGTTGAGAGGATGTACAGGCATGCGAAGCCATAATATCTTCATGATTTCAATAATTGGCTTGCATGGCTACGCGGACTCCGATCCAAGCTTGCATGTGTTGCCGCTGACACTACTGTAGATAGGCTTTGTAGGGACGACTCATGGGCATTTGTACGGGCGGTTTGGCCAGCCACCCTTACCAAAGCATGGTTACAAATCATCGATTTGTAGGGACCAGCCGTCTCTACAAAATCGATTTGTAGGGGCGACTGTAGTACCAGCCGTCCCTATAATACCTGTTTGTAGGGGCGGTTCAGTACATTTTCCGTCAACAAAAATTCAAATTTATAATTCAAATTCGACTCTGTCTACCACCTAGTTGCAACTACTAGATTATAATTAGTTGCAACCAGTTGAAAGGTCCTAATGGCTAGAGGGGGGTGAATAGCCTAATAAAAAATTTCTACAACAACACTTAACAAAATGGTTAGACAATTATGAGGCGAAGCAAGTGTTGCGCTAGCCTACTCAAAAGCAAGCCACCTACCACAATTCTAGTTTAGATAGTATCTATTCACACAATAGCTAAGATACTACTCTATGTTAGTGTGCTCTTAAAGGCTAACTAAAGAGCCACACCAACCAAGCAAGCAAGCTCTCACAACTAGGTATACTAAAGAGCTTGACAACTAGTTTGCGGTAATGTAATGAGAGTGATCAAGAAGGTTATACCGCCGTGTAGATGAAGAAACCAATCAATCACAAGGATGAATAACAATGAAGACCAATCACCTTGGAATCAATGATGAACACAATGATTTTTACCGAGGTTCACTTGCTTGCCGACAAGCTAGTCCTCGTTGTGGCGATTCACTCACTTGGAGGTTCACGCGCTAATTGGCTTCACACGCCAAACCCTCAATAGGGTGCCGCACAACCAACACAAGATGAGGATCACACAAGCCACGGGCAATCCACTAGAGTATCTTTTGGCTCTCCGTCGGGAAAGGTCAAGAACCCCTCACAATCACCACGATTGGAGCCGGAGACAATCACCAACCTCCGCTCGATGATCTTCGCTGCTCCAAGCCATCTAGGTGGCGGCAACCACCAAGAGTAATAAGCGAAATCCACAGCGAAACACGAACACCAAGTGCCTCTAAATGCAATCACTCAAGCAATGCACTTGGATTCACTTCCAATCTCACAAAGATAATGAATCAATGATGGAGATGAGTGGGAGGGCTTTGGCTAAGCTCACAAGGTTGCTATGTCAATGAAAATTGCCAAAGGTGTGAGCTTCAACCGGCCATGGGGCTTAAATAGACATCCCCATGAAATAGAGCCGTTGTACCCCTTCACTAGGCACAACGCGGGCTGACCGGACATTCTGGTCAAGTTGACTGGAGGCTAGACCTCAGCGTCCGGTCGCCCAACGGCCGCCACATGTCCTGACTTTAATGGTAACTTGTGTTCACCGGATGCTGTGCTATAACTGACTGGACGCTGAGCCACCAGCATCCGGTCATTTCCAGTAAGGTTCCAGAAATGCAAATCGTCCACCTGACGCGTCTGGTCATGCACGACCGGACCCTGCCAATGTCCGGTCAGAGACCCTAGCCTCTGAGCGCTGTCCGACAATAGGAATGGACTCACCTCGCCAGCGTCCGGTCAGTCCATGACCCAGCGTCCGGTCGATTGATCGACACTGGCATCTACGCTGCCACACTTGACCGGACGCGTCGGTCCTTCTGAGACCAGTGTCCGATCACTTAGTGACCGGCAAGACTAACTCCTTTTCACCTCTAACTTCTTCACCCTTGCTCAAATGTGCCAACCACCAAGTGTAACACCTTGTGCACATGTGTTAGCATATTTTCACAAACATTTTCAAGGGTGTTAGTATTCCACTAGATCCTAAATGCATATGCAATGAGTTAGAGCATCTAGTGGCACTTTGATAACCGTATTTTGATACGAGTTTCACCCCTCTTAATAGTACGGCTATCATCCCTACATGTGATCACACTCTCTAAGTGTCTTGATCACCAAAACAAAATATCTCCTATAGTTTATACCTTTGCCTTGAGCTTTTGTTTTTCTCTTTCTTCTTTTCCAAGTCCAAGCACTTGATCATCACCATGGCATCATCATCGTGCTATGATCTTCATTTGCTTCACCACTTGAAATGTGCTATCTATCTCAAGATCACTTAATAAACTAGGTTAGCGCTTAGGGTTTCATGAATTCACCAAAACCAAACTAGAGCTTTCAATCTCCCCTTTTTGGTAATTGATGAAAACCCTTATACAAAGATATGAAATAAAATTCAATTGAATCCATGTTGCTTGTCTAAGCATATTTACCATGTGTAAAAGAATATGGACAAGTTTCATGAACCCCAAATGGTAGCAATTGCTCCCCCTAGATATGTGCTAAGAGTTTGGATTGTAGCTTGCACATATGCTTAGATAGGAAATATAGGAGTCATTGTCTACCAAATGATGCTAAGGTATAAAAGATGGACCTTTGAAGCGTGATACCAATCGGAGTGCACTATTATACCATCCTTAGCACCATGGTTAGCTTGATACCACTTGTATACATGCTTTGAAAAGATACCACTTGGAAATACTTGGAAATGAAATAATTAGATATCATATGCATGCTAGTTTTTCATTTTATCATTCAAACCTACAACTAACATACACCACACAAGCATGGATATTTGAAATTTAAAACTTATGCCATGCAAGCAAACATATGAAATGCACATTCAAATACACCATACAAGTTTATGAGCTTGCTCCCCCTACTTGTGTGCTCAAAGTTTTAATTGATTCCTTTCCTTTGTCATATTTCTCCTTTTATGTCGAGTTCTCCCCCTATCACTTGTATCTTCATTTCTCTTCCCCTTTGTGTTGTCTTTTCACTTATCTTAGTGCACTATCTCTTCCCTTTGTCACTTATGTCTTTGTTTCACTTATATCTTTGTTTCTCTTCCCCTTTGTCATCAATGACCACAAAGGCATAAAATATAGATAGTACCACTTGTAGGGTTGAGATTATCAATGTCAATCAATGGGGTGAGGATCATTTTCCCAAAATTTGGTCTAATCTAGATCATTTACCAAAGATATTTTACTCGGTTTGATCCAAGGACAAGCTTCTTCACACCTCCAAATAAGGGTTATCTTGTACCATGTTGAGTTAAACACTTAGAGTTCATTTTCTAGATTAAACACTAGGTTTACAAGCCTACAAACATATCATATGCTATCACTAGATCATGTCAAGCATAGAAGCAATAGTGATATCATATAAACATCAAATTCATTTGTTTTTCATGAATGAGCCTAATAAAATTGAACCACTTGAAGGTCCTAAAAAGATTAGAAATGTGACTAGATGCACTAAACATGTCCTTAGCAAGGATGTATGTCATGCCAATCAACTTTTACCTTGAATAGCTCGAAGGAGAGGCATGCCATGTAAGTGGGGAGTGCATCAATACATATTTGAGAAATCCAATATGTTCAACTCATTCCGTAGCTTGCAAAACCTTTTCTCATCCAATGGCTTGGTGAATATGTCGGCGAGTTGATCTTCAGTGCCTACACTCTCAATGCAAATGTCCCCTTTTTATTGGTGATCTCTTATGAAATGGTGGCAGACATCAATGTGCTTTGTTCTTGCATGTTGAACCAGATTGTTGGTTAGCTTGATTGCACTCTCATTGTCACATAGCAATGGCACTTTCTTGAACTTTATTCCAAAGTCACTCAAAGTGGCTTTCATCCAAAGTATTTGTGCACAACAACTACCGACGGATATGTATTCGGCTTCGGTGGTTGATAATGCAACACTATTTTGCTTCTTTGATGACCATGAAATAAGTGATCTTCCTAATAATTGACATGTGCCCGAGGTGCTCTTCGTTTCAACCTTGCACCCCGCATAATCCGAGTCAGAGTAACCAACTAGCTCAAACTTTACTCCTTTGGGATACCACAAACCAACATTTGGTGTATGATTCAAGTACCTCAATATTCTCTTAGTAGCCTTTAAATGACTTTCTCTTGGTGAAGCTTGAAATCTTGCACACATGCATACACTAAACATGACATCTGGTCTAGATGTGGTCACATAGAGTAGGCTTCCAATCATAGACCGATACAACTTTTGATCCACCATATTTTCACTTGCATCACTATCCAAGTTGCCATTGGTGTGCTAATTACTTTGCTATCAATCATTCCAAACTTCTTGATCATGTCCTAGATGTACTTGCCTTGACTCACAAATGTACCATTTTTCAATTGCTTGATTTAAAGACCAAGGAAGTAACTCAACTCTCCAATCATGGACATCTCAAACTCATTAGCCATCATCTTTCCAAATTCATCACAAAAATCTTGATTTGTTGATCCAAATATGATATCATCAACATAGATTTGCAATACAAATAGATCTTTTCCAATCTTCTTGATGAAAAGAGTGGTGTCAACCTTGCCCATTGTGAACCCTTTAGAGAGTAGGAAATCCCTCAATCTCTCATACCATGCTCTAGGTGCTTGCTTCAAACCATACAAAGATTTCTTCAACTTATATACATGGTTGGGCTTCTTGTCATCTTCAAAACCGGGAGGTTGCTCAACATATACTTCTTCATTGATGTACCCATTGAGAAATGCACTCTTAACATCCATTTGATAGAGCTTTATGGTGTGGGCACAAGCATAGGCTAGCAAGATTCTAATTGCTTCCAATCTGGCAACCGGGGCATATGTTTCTCCAAAGTCAAGACCTTCAACATGTGTATAGCCTTGTGCTACCAATCTTGCTTTGTTCCTTACAACTATCCCATCTTGATCTTGCTTGTTTCTAAAGACCCATTTGGTTCCAATCACATTATGTCCCTTTGGTCTTTCTACCAACTCCCATACTTGATTTCTTGTGAAATTATTCAATTCTTCATGCATAGCATTTACCCAATCAACATCCTTCAATGCTTCATCTATCTTCTTTGGTTCGATGGATGACACAAATGAGAAGTATTCACAAAATGATGCCAATCTTGATCTTGTTTGTACACCTCTTGAAATATCACCAATGATCGTGTCCAAAGGATGATCTCTTGCAATATTGGTTAGTTGGAGTATTGGAACTTGATTGCTTGCACGTGCTTGATCATTGGATTGAGATGATGTATTAGCCACTTGATCTTGTTCATTATCATGGGATCCACTTGTACTAGCTTGATTTATATCATCTTGCACTTTTGAGTTAGAGAGCACTTGCACTTGATCATCTTCATCATCATTCACTTGCCTAGGCCTTAATTCACCAATATCCATGTTCTTCATGGCATTTGAAAGTTGAATGCCTCTAACATCTTCCAAGTTCTCATTCTCTACTTGTGAACCCTTGGTTTCATCAAATTCAACATCATGAACTTCTTCAAGAGTACCACTATCCAAATTCCAAACTCTATATGCTTTGCTTGTAGTGGAATAACCAAGTAGGAATCCTTCATCACATTTCTTGTCAAACTTGCCCAATCTAGTGCCTTTCTTCAAGATATAGCATTTGCAACCAAAGACCTAAAAATTTGCAATGTTGGGCTTTCTACCATTCAAGAGTTCATATGGTGTCTTCTCTTTCAATCGGTGACAATAGAGGCGGTTGCTACAATAGCAAGCCGTGTTGATAGCTTTGGCCCAAAAAGATTGACTCACATTGTACTCACTAAGCATAGACCTTGCCATATCAATGAGTATTCTATTCTTCCTCTCAACAAGGGTATTTGATTGAGGTGTGTACTTAGCTGAGAATTGATATCTAATTCCAAATTCATCACATAACTCATCAATTCTAGTGTTCTTAAACTCACTACCATTGTCACTTCTAACTCTCTTGATGGTTGTTTCAAACTCATTGTGAATGCCTTCGACAAATGATTTGAATGTTGCAAATACATCACCTTTGTCCAATAGAAAGAATACCCATGTGCATCTAGTGTAGTCATCCACTATCACAAAGCCATATTTGTTACCACCGATACTAGTGTATTGAGTTGGCCCAAACAAATCCATGTGCAATAACTCAAATGCTTTGCTAGTGCTCATCATGTTTTTCTTAGGATGTGTGTTTCCTACTTGTTTGATGGCTTGACAAGAGCTACAAAGTTTATCCTTCTCAAACACAACATCTTTCAAGCCTCTAACCAAGTCATGCTTAACCAATCTATTCAATTGTTTCATTCCAACATGACCAAGCCTTCTATGCCATAACCAACCCATGCTAGACTTAGTGAACAAACATGTAGATAATTTAGCTTCACTAGCATTGAAATCAACCAAGTATCGATTCTCATATCTAAAACCTTTGAAGATCAAGTTAGAGCCATCTACACTTATGATCTCTATATCATCTACCCCAAATATGCATTTGAATCCAAGATCACACAATTGAGCTACGGATAGCAAATTAAAGTTCAAGCTCTCTACTAGCAACACATTTGATATGCTCATGTCATTAGATATTGTAATCTTACCAAGCCCTTTGACCTTGCCTTTGTCATTGTCACCAAATGTGATACTATCATAACCATCATTGCCATTGGTGTTGATTGAGTTGAACATTCTTGCATCACCGGTCATGTGTTGAGTGCACCCACTATCAAGAACTCAATGCCTTCCTCCGGCTTTGTAATTAACCTACAAAAGAAGATCAATTCTTTTTAGGTACCCAAACTTGCTTGGGTCCTTGAAGGTTAGTCACTAAGCTCTTTGGTACCCAAATGGCTTTCTTCTTTGAGCCTATCCATGGTTTACCAATGAACTTAGCCTTCACACCATTTGTACCCTTAGTAAGCATATAGCATGAATCAAGCTTAATGGAGGATACATTAGCATTTTTGCTTTTGTTTTTGCATTCATGCTCCTTATGACCCACTTGCTTGCAACTAGTGCAAAACCGACTATTGTTCTTCACAAAACTAGTCTTGTGAGGAGCAAAGGCCGCTTTGCCTTTCTTGGGGGTATAGCCCAATCCCTCTTTGTAGAGAGAGGCTCTTTGGCTACCCAAGCACATAAGCAAGCGGTCCTCACCACCATAAGCTTTAGCTAAGGTGTGAGTGAGCTTATTGACCTCCTTGAGGTTCTCATTCTCAACCACTAGTGAGGTGTCACAAGTGAGACCATCACTACTAGATGAGGTAGAAGTGGAGGTGCTACAAGAAGGGTTAGTAGGAGCAACAAAGATAGGCATGGATAGTGATTCATCAATTATATCACAAGTTAAACCTACATTGCAAGTTTCAATATGCTTCTTTTTATTTTGGTCATCAAGCAAAGATGAA
Organism: Miscanthus floridulus; assembly: GCF_019320115.1. Classification (NCBI taxonomy): domain Eukaryota; kingdom Viridiplantae; phylum Streptophyta; class Magnoliopsida; order Poales; family Poaceae; genus Miscanthus; species Miscanthus floridulus. The sequence continues at coordinate 80,954,886 of NC_089583.1, forward strand.
TGAGCCTTTTCAAGTTTTTTGTGAGCTTTACCAAGCTCCTCATTGGCCTCCTCTAGCCTCTCATGAGATGCATTGAGCTCATCAAAGACTTGCTTATGGTCCTTTAGTTCCTTACGCAAACTTTTGCATTCCCTTCTCTTGATGTCAAAGTGTTCTCTAACATCTTCTAGCATGTCAAATAATTCATCTTTAGTAGGTTTATCAATATCACTATCTTTTTCATTTTCATGTTCATTTTCATCATCATGTTCTTCATCACTTGCATCATCACAAGATTGTACCTTAGTGGCCTTAGCCATGAAGCATGATGAAGATTCGAAGAGAGAAGGCTTCTCATTGATAGCAATGCTTGCAAGAGCCTTCTTCTTGGTGGTCTTGTTATCATCACTATCATCCTCATCATCACTTGAAGAAGCATCACTATCCCAAGTGACTACATATGAACCACCCTTCTTCTTCTTGAATGCCATCTTGTCCTTCTTCTCTTTCTTTTCCTTCTTGTCCTTCTTCTTGTTCTTCTTGTTGTCATCATCATTGTCGCTATTGTATGGGCATTGAGCAACAAGATGATCTTTGCTTCCACACTTGAAGCACCTTATTGACTCTTCTTTGTTCTTGGATGAAGACTTCTTTCTTCTAGCATGATAGCCCTTCTTCACCATGAACTTGCCAAATCTCTTGACAAAGAGAGCCATCTTCTCATCATCATTATCATCCCAAGATTCATCTTCTTCACTTGATGTTTCTTGCTTAGCTTTGCCCTTGGATGATGTGGCTTTGAATGCCGTGCTCTTTTTCTTGTCATCCTTCTTCTCATCTTTCTTCTCCTTCTTTTCTTCCTTCTCATCATCATCTCTATAAGTATCATCGGTCATTATATCTCCCAATACTTGGTTTGGTGTCATGGTGTCCAAACCGCTTCTTACTAGAATGGTGACCAATGTGCCAAATCTTGAAGGTAAGCATCTTAAGAACTTATGGGAGAAGTCCTTGTCCTTCACCTCTTCTCCAAGTGCTTTGAGATCATTGACAAGCACTTGAAGCCTATGGAACATCTTCAGCACACTCTCATCCTCCTTCATCTTGAAGCTTGCAAACTTCTCTTTGAGGATATATGCCTTAGCACCCTTTACGGCTTGAGTGACCTCAAATGATTCTTCCAACTTCTTCCAAGCTTCATGTGCCATCTCAATATTCTCGATTTGCTCAAATGTTCTTTCATCAATTGCATCATGAATGGCACTTAGAGCAATGCCATTGTTTTAGAGAAGCACTTCTTCAGCCACGGTGGGATTCTCTGGGTCTTCAATCTCAATTTTGGTTTCTACCACCTTCCAAACCTTTCTTTTGATTGACTTAATGTGAGTGGTCATCTTTGACTTCCAATAAGGATAATTTGTGCCATCAAATTGGGCTGGCTTCTTGGTGTTGTTGATTTGAGCCATTTTTACACCGAAGGTTGTCAAGCCTCAAATCACAGTGACCTTGGCTCTGATACCACTTAAAAGGTCCTAATGGCTAGAGGGGGGTGAATAGCCTAATAAAAAATTTCTACAACAACACTTACCAAAATGGTTAGACAATTATGAGGCAAAGCAAGTGTTGCGCTAGCCTACTCAAAAGCAAGCCACCTACCACAATTCTAGTTTAGATAGTATCTATTCACACAATAGCTAAGATACTACTCTATGTTAGCGTGCTCTTAAAGGCTAACTAAAGAGCCACACCAAGCAAGCAAGCAAGCTCTCACAACTAGGTACAATAAAGGGCTTGACAACTAGTTTACGGTAATGTAATGAGAGTGATCAAGAAGGTTATACCGCCGTGTAGATGAAGAAACCAATCAATCATAAGGATGAATAACAATGAAGACCAATCACCTCGGAATCAATGATGAACACAATGATTTTTACTGAGGTTCACTTGCTTGCCGGCAAGCTAGTCCTCGTTGTGGCGATTCACTCACTTGGAGGTTCACGCGCTAATTGGCTTCACACACCAAACCCTCAATAGGGTGCCGCACAACCAACACATGATGAGGATCACACAAGCCACGAGCAATCCACTAGAGTACCTTTTGGCTCTCTACCAGGGAAAGGTCAAGAACCCCTCACAATCACCACGATCGGAGCCGGAGACAATCACCAACCTCCGCTCGACGATCTTCGCTGCTCCAAGCCATCTAGGTGGTGGCAACCACCAAGAGTAACAAGTGAAATCCACAGCAAAACACGAACACCAAGTGCCTCTAGATGCAATCACTCAAGCAATGCACTTGGATTCACTCCCAATCACACAAAGATGATGAATCAATGATGGAGATGAGTGGGAGGGCTTTGGCTAAGCTTACAAGGTTGCTATGTCAATGAAAATTGCCAAATGTGTGAGCTTCAACCGGCCATGGGGCTTAAATAGATGTCCCCATGAAATAGAGCCGTTGTACCCCTTCACTGGGCACAACGCGGGCTGACCAGACGTTCCGGTCAAGTTGACCGGACGCTGGACCTCAGCGTTCGGTCGCCCAACGGCCGCCATGTGTCCCGACTTTAACGGTAACTTGTGTTCACCGAACGCTGTGCTATAACTGACTAGACGCTGAGCCACCAGCGTTCGGTCATTTCCAGTAAGGTTCTAGAAACGCAAATCGTCCACCTGACGCGTCCGGTCATGCACGACCGGACCCTGCCAACATCCGGTCAGAGACCCTAGCCTCTGAGCGCTGTCCGACAATAGGACCAGACTCACCTCGCTAGCGTCCGGTCAGTCCATGACCCAGCGTCTGGTCGATTGATCGACACTGGCATCTACGCTGCCACACTTGACCGGACGCGTCGGTCCTTCTGAGACCAGTGTCCGATCACTTAGTGACTGGCAAGACTAACTCCTTTTCACCTCTAACTTCTTCACCCTTGCTCAAATATGCCAACCACCAAGTGTAACACCTTGTGCACATGTGTTAGCATATTTTCACAAACATTTTCAAGGGTGTTAGCATTCCACTAGATCCTAAATGCATATGCAATGAGGTAGAGCATCTAGTGGCACTTTGATAACCGCATTTCGATACGAGTTTCACCCCTCTTAATAGTACGGCTATCAACCCTATATGTGATCACACTCTCTAAGTGTCTTTATTACCAAAACAAAATAGCTCCTATAGTTTATACCTTTGCCTTGAGCTTTTGTTTTTCTCTTTCTTCTTTTCCAAGTCCAAGCACTTGATCATCACCATGGCATCATCATTGTGCTATGATCTTCATTTGCTTCACCACTTGGAATGTGCTACCTATCTCATGATCACTTAATAAACTAGGTTAGCGCTTAGGGTTTCATCAATTCACCAAAACCAAACTAGAGCTTTCAATCTCCCCTTTTTGGTAATTAATGACAACCCTTATACAAAGATATGAAATAAAATTCAATTGAATCCATGTTGCTTGTCCAAGCATATTTACCTTGTGTAAAAGAATATGGACAAGTTTCATGAACCCTAAATGGTAGCAATTGCTCCCCCTACATATGTGCTAAGAGTTTGGATTGTAGCTTGCACATATACTTAGATAGGAAATATAGGAGTCATTGTCTACCAAATGATGCTAAGGTATAAAAGATTGACCTTTGAAGCGTGATACCAATTGGAGTGCACTATTATACCATCCTTAGCACCATGGTTAGCTTGATACCACTTGTACACATGCTTTGAAAAGATACCACTTGGAAATACTTGGAAATGAAATAATTAGATATCATATGCATGCTAGTTTTTCATTTTATCATTCAAACCTACAACTAACATACACCACACAAGCATGGATATTTGAAATTTAAAACTTATGCCATGCAAGCAAACATATGAAATGCACATTCAAATGCACCATACGAGTTTATGAGCTTGCTGCCCCTACTTGTGTGCTCAAAGTTTTAATTGATTCCTTTCCTTTGTCATATTTCTCCCTTTATGTCGAGTTCTCCCCCTATCACTTGTATCTTCATTTCTCTTCCCATTTGTGTTGTCTTTTCACTTATCTTAGTGCACTATCTCTTCCCTTTGTCACTTATGTCTTTGTTTCACTTATATCTTTATTTCTCTTCCCCTTTGTCATCAATGACCACAAAGGCATAAAATATAGATAGTACCACTTGTAGGGTTGAGATTATCAATGTCAATCAATGGGGTGAGGATCATTTTCCCAAAATTTGGTCTAATCTAGATCATTTACCAAAGATATTTAACTCGGTTTGAGCCAAGGACAAGCTTCTTCACACCTCCAAATAAGGGTTATCTTGTACCATGTTGAGTTAAACACTTAGAGTTCATTTTCTAGATTAAACACTAGGTTTACAGGCCCACAAACATGTCATATGCTATCACTAGATCATGTCAAGCATAGAAGCAATAGTGATATCATATAAACATCAAATTCATTTGTTTTTCATGAATGAGCCTAATAAAATTGAACCACTTGAAGGTCCAAAAAAAATTAAAAATGTGACTAGATCCACTAAACATGTCCTTAGCAAGGATGTATGTCATGCCAATCAACTTTTACCTTGAATAGCTCGAAGGAGAGGCATGCCATGTAAGTGGGGAGTGCATCAATACATGCTTGCATGTGTTGCCGCTGACACTACTGTAGATAGGCTTTGTAGGGATGACTCATGGGCATTTGTACGGGCGGTTTGGCTAGCCGCCCTTACCAAAGCATGGTTACAAATCATCGATTTGTAGGGACCAACCGTCTCTACAAAATCGATTTGTAGGGGCGACTGTATTACCAGCCGTCCCTATAATACCTGTTTGTAGGGGCGGTTCAGTATATTTTCCGTCAACAAAAATTCAAATTTATAATTCAAATTTGACCGGTATATATATATATATTGTTTTGCTATAATACACCTGGGTACATCCTGTATATAGAATGCACCTAGGCCGGCGGGCGCACCAACTTGGAGCAACCAGCATGCCCAAGCGAATACATGCATGCATGGAATTTTTTGTTGGTTAGAATCTTTGAAACAAATTTTCTTCTAAACCATAACCCCAAGTGACAACCCGTTTGTTGCTTCCGACTCAAAAAAATATTCTGAGCAAAACTAGATCCAATATGTATATATTTTTTATCCTTTAAACGAGTTGCTTGTCAATGTACTACCGATTGCAACTCTATCTACCACCTAGTTGCAACTACTAGATTATAATTAGTTGCAACCAGTTGAAAGGTCCTAATGGCTAGAGGGGGGTGAATAGCCTAATAAAAAATTTCTACAACAACACTTAACAAAATGGTTAGACAATTATGAGGCGAAGCAAGTGTTGCGCTAGCCTACTCAAAAGCAAGCCACCTACCACAATTCTAGTTTAGATAGTATCTATTCACACAATAGCTAAGATACTACTCTATGTTAGTGTGCTTTTAAAGGCTAACTAAAGAGCCACACCAACCAACCAAGCAAGCTCTCACAACTAGGTACACTAAACAGCTTGACAACTAGTTTGCGGTAATGTAATGAGAGTGATCAAGAAGGTTATACCGCCGTGTAGATGAAGAAACCAATCAATCACAAGGATGAATAACAATGAAGACCAATCACCTCGGAATCAATGATGAACACAATGATTTTTACCGAGGTTCACTTGCTTGCCGGCAAGCTAGTCCTCGTTGTGGCGATTCACTCACTTGGAGGTTCACGCGCTAATTGGCTTCACACGCCAAACCCTCAATAGGGTGCCACACAACCAACACAAGATGAGGATCACACAAGCCACGAGCAATCCACTAGAGTATCTTTTGGCTCTCCATCGGGGAAAGGTCAAGAACCCCTCACAATCACCACGATCGGAGTCGGAGACAATCACCAACCTCCGCTCGACGATCTTCGCTGCTCCAAGCCATCTAGGTGGCGGCAACCACCAAGAGTAACAAGCGAAATCCACAGCGAAACACGAACACCAAGTGCCTCTAAATGCAATCACTCAAGCAATGCACTTGGATTCACTTCCAATCTCACAAAGATAATGAATCAATGATGGAGATGAGTGGGAGGGCTTTGGCTAAGCTCACAAGGTTGCTATGTCAATGAAAATTGCCAAAGGTGTGAGCTTCAACCGGCCATGGGGCTTCAATAGACATCCCCACGAAATAGAGCCGTTGTACCCCTTCACTGGGCACAACGCGGGCTGACTGGATGCTTCGGTCAAGTTGACCGGACGCTGGACCTCAGCGTCCGGTCACCCAACGGTCGCCATGTGTCCCAACTTTAATGGTAACTTGTGTTCATCGGATGCTGCGCTATAACTGACCGGACGCTGAGCCACCAGCATCCGATCATTTCTAGTAAGGTTCTAGAAACACAAATCGTCCACCAGACGCGTCCGATCATGCATGACCGGACCCTGCCAACATCCGGTTAGAGACCCTAGCCTTTGAGCATTGTCTGACAATAGGACCGGACTCACCTCGCCAGTGTTTAGTCAGTCCATGACCTAGCGTCCGGTTGATTGACTGACACTGGCGTCTACACTGCTACACTTGACTGGACGCGCCGGTCCTTCTGAGACCAGCGTCCGGTCACTTACTGACTGGCAAGACTAACTCCTTTTCACCTCTAACTTCTTCATCCTTGCTCAAATGTGCCAACCACCAAGTGTAACACCTTGTGCACATGTGTTAGCATATTTTCACAAACATTTTCAAGAGTGTTAGCATTCCACTAGATCCTAAATGCATATGCAATGAGTTAGAGCATCTAGTGGCACTTTGATAACCGCATTTTGATACGAGTTTCACCCCTCTTAATAGTACGGCTATCAACCCTAAATGTGATCATACTCTCTAAGTGTCTTGATCACCAAAACAAAATAGCTCCTATGGTTTATACCTTTGCCTTGAGTTTTTGTTTTTCTCTTTCTTCTTTTCCAAGTCCAGCACTTTATCATCACCATGGCATCATCATCGTGCTATGATCTTCATTTGCTTCACCACTTGGAATGTGCTACCTATCTCATGATCACTTGATTAACTAGGTTAGCGCTTAGGGTTTCATCAATTCACCAAAACCAAACTAGAGCTTTCACCAGTGCTAAATACGCTACAGCCAAGTTGCAATTGTGTTGTAGAAGTGCTTACAACTCATAGTACAATATATTGCAATTACGTATTTGAAAAAAAAAACTTCATCAAATACAGCCTTCATTGCAACCAGTGCTAAATACGCTACAGCCAAGTTTCAATTGTGTTGTAGAAGTGCCTGCAACTTATAGTACAACATATTGCAATTACATATTAAAAAAAAACTTCAACAAATACAGCCTTCATTGCAACCAGTGCTAAATACGCTATAGCCAAGTTGCAATTATGTTGTAGGAGTGCTTGCAACTCATAGTACAACATATTGCAATTACGTATTTGAAAAAAAAACTTCATCAAATACAACCTTCATTGCAACTAGTGCTAAATACACTATAGCCAAGTTGCAATTGTGTTGTAGAAGTGCTTGCAACTCATAGTCCAATATATTGCAATTACGTATTTGAAAAAAAAACTTCATCAAATACAGCCTTCATTGCAACCAGTTTTAAATACGATACAGCCAAGTTGCAATTGTGTTGTAGAAGTGCTTGCAACTCATAGTACAACATATTGTAATTACGTATTTGAAAAAAAATTCATCAAATACAGCCTTCATGGATCTCATTTTGTTAAGCATATTTTTTCAACAACCTACTTCAAACAGAACTAAAATCGGATATATGGTTTAGAAGATATCGCATTTTTTCGTTTGGAATCAACAAAAGATTCCCTGCATGCATGCTTCCTGGTGGATGGGTTGAGCTATTAGGTGGCATCACGTAGTTGGTTGTCTCCATTTAGTTTTGCATGCAAGAACGTGGACTTACCTCGCGCTCACCGTTCGCCGTGCTCCGCGCGTCTCGTAGCTCGCGCTCGCGTGTCGGGTGCACTCGCTTCACAGAATGCACCCAGGTGCATTTTAGCCTATATATATATTGCATATATAATTTAAATCTGACTACAAGTACAAGAGTATTATATAAACTACAATTACAAGTCCCATTCACAAGATTATATACAATCCATCATTAAATAGACATAATTCACAAGTCTAATTCGTTCCACTTCTCCTTCCCCTCTCTCTGGCACACGGTGCACTGGGTGAACTAGGCGACAGTGGTGCAGCAGCTCTCTCTCCTCTCTATATCATGGTGGCGCTCCTCGCCGGCGGCGAGCTCACGTGTTCTTGCGCTAGGGTGGATAGGTAGGGCTACTAGGAGGCTCTACGGCTTTGTGCGCTCATAGTGAGTTCACTGGTGGGCCAAGGGTGGCACCTTGGTGGCTATGGCGCTCGGCGTAGGTGTCCCACAAGGTAAGACCAATATCTAATTCCATACACATTGTTATCGATGGCCTAGAGCTAGCCTTTCAGTCTGACGAAGGTGTTGGTACTGAGGATTTCTATCTAAGTCAGAATCTTGGTCATGGTAGGTGCCTTTGACGTGTACAATCTGGTCCAATATGAAGTTGCAAAGGTCGCCGACGAGCTCTAAGAGTTGGTCATCCTTGTAAGGGTCTCTTTTCATTTCTTTCTCTTCTTTCCACTACAAGAGAACAAGTTTCGGTTTAGTATTTCATACCATGTGCGAAGTTTTTATACTACAGGTGAAGAGGTTCAAACTTACTTGTAAATCAGAAGGTGGAGTCACTTTTGGCTACAGGGAGGGGCATCCTAGGTTGCTCCTTTTAGAAAAGGAGCTGTGCCCCGTCTTGTTTGGCGAAGCTTAATGCCAAATTATTGTATATAAACTTTTTTCCTCTTAATTGAAGGATAGCTTCTGCCATTGCCATTCAGAAAAAATTGCAAATCAGGACCAATAGCAGCCAATCAATGAAAAAAGCAAACTAGCACCGAACTTAGCAATAGGAGTAAAATCTCACATGTTACTTCAAGATATTTGCATGGTACGTGGGCACAATGGTAAGTTGAACACAATTTAGTTTAACCCTATAGTCAAGGGTGGCTAATGAGCATTGCATTTCACAGATGCTTTGCTCTTGGTCTCCCCAGCACAACTGGATACCAACAGAATTCAAATGCAAAGATAACCAGGTACATACAATTATGTGTTCTAATGAAGTAACCAGAATTATCATGCAGAGGAGCTTGCAATTCCCATAATGTGAGCACGACTAGACCCGGATACATGCAATCTACTTTTGATGACAAATTCTACCGTGGCAAACAAACAAATACAGTACGGTGCAATTAAGAGGCACATAAAAATGCAGTATCACATCCCAAGCAAATTGCATAAGCAGAGGACACTATAACATACATTACAATGAATCTATAGAAAGCATATTCTGATTATCAGCATTTGTGCACATCAATTCCATTTATATAAGGATGGCCATGAGTTTTTTTTCAGAAAAGATTAAATTTGTGAGAATCTCAAATTAAGATTTCTCAAGCACAAGCATAAACACATTGGGTACATTAGAAGCATACCATTCTACAACAGAAAACTATTGAACTATTTTAATTCATCAAACATTCAGTCAACTAAGATGAGAAGCTCAGAAGCAGATCTTCAAATGCCTCCCAGCCCCAGCAAGGCAGAACCCCCCAAAACTAAACCCTAGTACAAAATCCTCAAATTCCAAATAACAAAGACTCCAAATGAAACCCAATACAAAGGATCACCATCATCCACTAACGAACATGTCTTTAAGTAGTGATGGAGCCAGTAGGGGACTGGCACGGGCCATGGCCCCTCATGACCCAATTTTTCTACTAAAACCCATGAGGTTGAGAAAAACTTTAACATGTTAGTAATTTATCTTTGAATTAACTTATGCCCCACTAATCTTCTAATCCTAGTTTCCATCAGTCTTTAAAATCGTACCAGAGATTTTTCAGCAATAGTGCATCTCAAAAGAAAAGATAAAACTAGAAACTAAGAATATAACAAACCACAGTCATGTGCCAAACACATAGTTGACGTAGCAGATGCTACATACACATAATAGTTGATGTAGCATTATAGCAAAGGGTCACATACACTAAAAAACTATTAGTTCCCTTCCCCAACTAGAAAGGCCGGTGACAATGAAATAACATAACACAATCATAAATTATTGTGGTATCATAAATAAAGCTTAGGTTTCTCATCATGCAAAGTTGCAAACCAATCATGTATAAACAGAAATTGCCAAAAAAAGAATGTAAGTGATACAGAGCAAAGGTAGCTGAGATTAAATTCATAATACATTGACAGTTACATGTCATAAACCAATAAATTCCATCTCATCTAAGAAAAACTTGAGCATAATGCATTGCAAGGTACATTTAAATTTTAAAGACCTGCAATACCACCCAAATATAGACCAGGTTATAGACCCTAGTCGCCTTGAAGAGTTTCCTTACTATTCCCACATTCATGTCTATAACTTGTCAACATAGTTTGCTTGAAGGAATGCTGAAACAGGAACTTATGTTTCTAACCAATCACTTTTATCTACTTCAATCTTGCCAATTCTGAACCCAAGTTCATTTGCACTGCTAAACAGAAGGACACAATAGTTTCTTTCAGTGCCCAGCATAGACTATGTAGCCCTCAGGCATCAACAATGTTTGAACTATTTTGGATTAACCTCCAATACATGTACTGCAAATCATGGCGAGGTACCAAATCTGCTGAGACCAGATTTGCAGCATAGAATTTGAGCTCTATTAAGAATGCTCAAGTTGACCAGTAAACCAGTATAATGCAAAATGCAATAGAACACCTCATTAAGATTCTACTTTTCTAACACAAGGATTAAAAGCACAGTTTTATATTCCAACTTAGCTAGACAGAAATCACCAATCGTTTACTCCCGTTCTCTGGACATTTTTTAAGGTAAAAGGCAGTATTCACTAAGAATATATCATAAAGCTGCTACTGTTATTTTTAGTACCAATAGCAACATCAAATGTGCATGTGTGCAAACCAGAGTTTGCTTAAAAGAGTGTTGAACATGATCGCCAGAGTAGGTGAGCATAGCTCCCTGGTGGAGCTTGAACTCTAATATTTGTACCCAATTCCATGTATGTTACTCCTACTTGCCAAAACATTAAATTAAGGAATAAGACAACCCTTGCCAAAACATTAAATTAAGGAATAAGACAACCTTGCTTGCTCCGCTGACCTCTCCCGAACCCCAATTAACATAATTCAACATCTAAACCGCACAGATCCAATCTTACATCCACTGACAAGAAGGACCTTGTGAGGTAGCTGAATTTAAGGAGTAAAGTTATAGCCTAACAGACAGCTAACATCTATTTCAGCTGCAAAAGACAGGACAACAAGTCCTGGGTGAGTCTATTATAGATAATAACCCGCTAGACAATCACGCATGGTAATTCAGTCGCATCTAGGGCTAAATCTCATGGTGGCATCTAAACCAACACGAATTGTTTGCACAGACCAAATTATGCCTGAATTTGAATTCAGGTTGACCAGAATTTCAAATCATAAATGTTTTTCCTTTCTTGTAATGCTAGCATCAAAAAATAAAATCTATCAAAAAGTAATGTCAATAACATTTGAGTAGCTTGCCACAACAAGATAACTGAATGAAGTTTCATTCTTAAGTAACTTGCCACAAAGAGAATATAAATAGCTAGAGAAAATTGAGCGAGCAACATAGCAACATAAAAAGGCACTGCAGGAAGAACTGAAGGAATAGGATTTGAGGTCTACTCATATCGAAGAAGAGATCTATAGAGCATGGCCACCAGGGCAAGCCCACTGGGGGAGGGAGCAGGGACGCCGGGGCGCACCAGCACTAGGGCCACCGGCGGAGAGAGAGCACATGGGCACCAGGGCACCATGGCCGCCTTGGGGAGGGAGCGTGGACACCAGAGCACATGGGTACCAAAGCCGTTGGGGGAGGGAGTAGGGACGCCAGGGCGCACTAGCACCAGGGCTGCCGATGGAGGGAGCACGAACACTAGAGCGCACGGCGGCAGAAACCCTAGCCACCAGGGGGAACGGCGGCGCGTAGGGCAGGAGACGGACTGGGGGTTGGAAGTAGATCGGAGGAGGTAGGGCACGGCGGAGGTAGGGCACGGAGGCAGCGGAGGTAGGGCACAGAGGAGTCGTCCGCGGCTAGGGTTCCATAGCGGGTCCTAGCGGTGGACGGAGCCAAGGAAGCTCAGGGGAGGACTGCTAGAGTGCACGGCCGGGCGAGCACGGGCTGGCGGAGGTGAGAGGAAGCGGCGCTACGGCACGGAGACGGTGGCGGCAACGGCGGGTTTGGCAGCCTAACGGCGTCCGCAAGGAAGAAGAGCGCCCTGACTTAGAAAATTTTTGGCCTCCCGCGGGCTCTAGTTTATATATTGGAGGTCATTGGTAGGGGCGGCTCCTGAGTTAGCCGCCCCTACAAGTCTATATGTAGGGGCGGTTCTTGAGTTAGCCGCCCCTACAAATATTTTTCAATTTATTTTAATTACTAATTCTATAATTCATTCATATATAAAGAACACAATGTAAATTTATATATTAGTTTTTTTATTATTCTATATATATAAATATATGTATATATAAACAATTTTATTATATATATAGATACAAATCTATATTTTTTTTACAAAAACAATATTTTACAATTTTAAAATTTGAATTTCAAAACAACTAATAGAATTTTAGGACACTAAATGACCTTAAATGAAAATTTGGTAAACATCAAAGTTGTAGAACTCATCAAGATGTACAACTTATATTTTGGTCATCTTTTCATTTGATAAAATTTGAAAAGTTTAAATTTTGAATTTCAATAAATGGCAACTTCAAACAAGATTTTGAAACCTTAAATGATTTCAAATAAGAAAGTCATGAACATAAAAGTTGTTGAACACATTACTATATACAACTTTTATTTTAATCATCTTTTCATTTGACTAATTTTGAACAATTCAAATTTTGAATTTTAATAAATGACAACTTCAAACAAGATTTTAAAATCTTAAATGATTTCAACTAGAAAAGTCATGAACATAAAAGTTGTTGAACTCATCACTATCTAAAACTTTTATTTTGATCATTTATTCATTTAACAAAGTGTTAGTAAACATTGTTCATAAATTCACATATCACTCATAGTTTCATAAACTCTACGAGAGATATGTTGATTTGTGAACAATGTTTACTATCACTTTGTCAGATGAAGAAATGACCAAAATAAAAGTTTTAGATCTTGTTGAGTTATACAACTTTGGTATTCATCAGTTTTTCAGCTGAAATCATTTGGTGTTTTAAAATCTTGTTAGAACTTGTTATTTTTTTAAATTTGAAAATTTTAATTGCTCAAACTTTGTCAAATGAAAAGAATGGCCAAATCTACAGAGTAACTTAATAGGGCATGATTTTAGAAAATTTTAGGAAAAAAATCATCACATTTGGAGTTAGTATGAGGAAGAAAGACTAGTTACAAATTTTACCCAGAGATTAAAAAGAAAAATCACAACCGTTCATGATGACCAATGATGAACAAGTGTGATTTGTCTTTTTAATCTGTGGCTGAAACTTGTAACAAGTTTTTCTCCCTCATACTAACTCTAAATGTGATGGTTTTTTTTGTAAAATTTTCTAAAATCATGCTCTATCATTTTAGTCTGGTCATCTATCTTTGTTACTAATTTTGGACAATTCAAATTTTGAATTTCAGAAAATGTCAACTTCAAACCTGATTTTTAACCACTAAATGATTTCAGCTGTAAAGGTAATGAATATAAAAGTTGTATAACTCGTCAAGATCTCCAACTTTTATTTTGGTCATTTGTTCATTTCATAAAGTGTTAAGTGATTTTATAAAGTTTTAGTAGTAATAGAGTGGATGTTAAAATAGATTCATCTGGATGTTGCAAAGGGTAGTCTCACAGACATGCATAATATAGTCTCTCACACATACATAAATATATAGTCTCACACACATACATAAATATATAGTCTCACACGCATGCATATATGTTGTCTTACAAACACACACACTTACACAAACACTCCACATTCAACAACTAGCTAGCCTGCTGTAACGACTTTTGCCATGACACCTTTTTGTTTCCATGGCAATATGTCTTTGGGCAGGTTCTTTTCCACAACATTGATCTTCTTAGGAAAGTCTGTGAATAGCAGCATCTCATCATAGTTATTGTAAGCTTCAACATCGTACACGCCATCAACTCCGATAATGTGTTGTTTCCCGGAGACAACCACATGCTTTGTCTTCTTCTTTAGGGGGAGGTTACTTTGTGGGTTAGGCATATAGAAAACTTATGCGACATGTGAAGCGAGCACCCAAGGGTCACCTTGGTAGCCTAGATTCTCAAGGTCTAGGACTCTTAATATGATCTCATTCAGTTGGTGTTGTTTGATCCAGCGGCATCGAAATAGGGCCACCATTATATCCCTTCTATAGTCAAGTTCCCATATCTCTTCAATGATGCCAAAGTATTGGATCTTTCACCCCACTCCATCGAGAGCTTCTATTCAAACATTGCTATTTTGGTTCACATATTTACTATCCTTTGTGTGGGTATAGTACTTGTACCCATTGATGTCATAAGCCTTCTAAGATGTCACTTATCTCGATGGCCCCTCCACCAACCTACTGATGATAATAGAGTCTATGGTTTCTCCAAGCAGTATGTTTTGGTCCTTCAACCATGTAGTTAGTCGTTGCTTGTGCTGTTTCATGACCCAATCATCTGAACGACCATTTCTCTCCGCCATAATGATAGCCAAGTGTTCATCAATGTATGGTTGCATTAGTTGTGTACTCTACAAGACACTGTAATGCGCTCGACTCACCTCTTTGTAATCATGGTCGATGAACACTTTTCTACCACTGGTGCCCTTCCCAGCCAACCTACCCTTGTGACGATAATCGGGTTTACCAATCTCTTTTTGTACTTTTAGGTACTCTTGACAACACTCGATGATTTCTTCAGTATTGTAACCCTCTATCATGGAGCCGTCTGGGTATGCTCGATTATACACGTATCAGCTTAGAACCAACATGAACCGCTCATAGGACCACATTCATGCAAGTAGCAAGGCCCAATGTCTGTATCTGATGAACCATGTGAATCATGAGATGTGGTATTATATAAAAAAAGTATGAGATAAACACATCTCTAGTTGGTTTTGTGTCTCCACCACAAATTCATGTAGGTCACTCAGCTGTTGCTTGTCAATCATCTTTTGTGAGATCTTCAAAAAGAAGTAGCACATGTGGGTGATGGCCATTTTCAAGAACTCTGGCTTTATAGCCTTGATTGCAATAGGTAGAAACACTATCAGCAGCACATGATAATCATGAGCCTTGCAGTGTGTTATTGGCAAGCCCTTCATCGATAATAGCTTCTTCACATTTGCTGAAAACCTAGTTGGGACTTTGACCCCACTTAGGAAAGTGCATATAGCTCTCTTCTCTTCTGATGTTAGGTTGAAGCACGCCACGGGTAGAGTGTATTTTCCATTAGCCTTAGGTATTGAGTGAAGCTATGGCATCATGTTTAGCTGCACCATGTCTTTCCATGATTTCAGACCATCCTTTGACTTACCTGTGTCCATCAAGGTAGCAATGAGACTCTCAAAGATATTCTTCTCCACATGCATAACATCAATGGCATGGGAGACCTCCAAGTCTGGCCAATAAGGCAGATACTGAAAGAAGATCGATTGTTTCTTAAAAGGTACGCCTTCGACAGGAGGTGTGCTTCTATCTCTGTTCGTCTCATTCGGATTCTTCTTTCCATAGACGACGCGTATGTTTTTCACTATTCTATACATGTGTTCTCCGTTATGATGTCTCTCTAGAGGGGGTTCAATCTTCGAGGTGTTGTCATAAAATCTAAAGAACAATTTGCTATGGTACTTATGACTTGTCTTTAAGAAGGGTCGATTTCTTAGGTAAACTATCTTCTTAGATGCATCTAGGAACACCCATGTAGTACCATCCAAGCAAACTAAGCCTTCCATCTTCACTTTAATCTGTCTAGACAAAGCAAACAACATGGGGTAATCATTGGTAGTAACAAATATTATTGCTCTACATATGAAGTCCTCCTTTTGGAACGCATCGTATATCGGCTCCCCATGCCTCCATAGCCTCTCCATTTCTTGCATCAAAGGCTCAAGGAACACGTCTATATCAATGCCTAGTTGTTTATGGCCAGAAATAAGAATAGTGAGGAGAAGGTACTTTCTCTTCTAACACAACCACATTAGGATGTTGTACATGGTCAAGATCACTGGCCAAGTGCTGTGGTCGCTCATCCTCTCATTGAAGAGATTCATTCCATCGGTGCTCAAGTCAAACCGTACATTCATTGGGTCATCGTTGAATTCTTTGTGCTTCTCATCGATCCTTTGCCACTGACTACAATCAACCGGGTGTGCAATCTTATCATCATCCACCTTGCGCTCATCATCCCACCATGTCATGAGTGTGGCTTCTTTAGGGTTTAGGAAGATACGTCTCAAGCGGTCAGTCACTGGCAGGTACCACATTACCAAGGCAGGAATTCTTCTCTGCTTTGCATCATTGCCTAATGGAGTATCCTCTGGGGGCTGAGATTCTTGTACCACATTTTTTGTACCCTTCTTGTTTCTCTTTTTCTCCATGGAGGCTTCGTCCCCACCATAAAGGTCATTGTTCTTGTACTGGCTGGCCCCACATCAGGGACATTTATCTAGTGACTTGAATGTTTCACCACAAAAAAGGATACAATGGTTGGGGCATGCATAGATTTTTTCAACCCCCATTGTCAATGGACTTATTACCTTCTTCGCTTGGTATGTGTTGGCGGGAACTGAGTTTGGTTGTGGCAGCACCCATGATAGGAGACGTAATAGATCATTGAAACTATAGTCTGACCAGCTGTACTTAGTCTTCAGGATGAGTAGCTCAAGCACAAAATGTAGCAATGTCCAATGTGTTGGCAACCCTTTTCAACACCATACATAGTCTCCTTCGATGTTTTTGTCACCCTTTCCAAATTTTCTAGACCTTTTGGGCTCTTTAGTAAAATCTCTGGTCCAAGGGCTCAAATCATGTCCTCCAAATCATCTTCATCCCCGACACGTGCTCCGCCATCATTATTGGCACCACCTTCGTCGTTACCATCCCAACCACCAGGATCACCACCTTATTCATTGCCAAACTCAGGATCCATTTGTGCATCAAGCTCTACTGAATATTGGGATAGTGATTCTAGGGTTTCGTCATCGTATTCCTCTTCATCCTCGTCGTTAACAATAACCATTTCACCATGATGAATCCACACTATGTAGTCCTCAACAAATCCTCGCATAATCAAATGTGATCTAGTGATAGTCACATCTGTCCATGTCATACGGTTCTTGCAATGTTTATAGGGACAAATAATTGTATCCTTATTCTCTGTCAACATCGTTGCATGCTTCTCTATGGCTTTAATAAATTTATCCACCTCTTTATGGAAACATGCCTTGAACATTAACGAACCATACATTCAAGAGTTCTGGTACTCCATCTTTTACAACAACAACAAAATAAACATTAAAGGACTACTTATTCATATATATATATATATAAATGAATCAAATTAATAATTACTTGAGAATAATTGTATATACTTCAGATATATGAATATAAATCAAATATAATTACATGGAGCATACAAACACACCATGGTAGAGAAAAAATAATTAATGGCCCATTTATCCATAAATAATTAAAATACATATTTGTTGATTACAATAAACAATTTCAAAGACAACAATTATATTTTACCCAATATCTTTCATGCAAACCCTAGTCCAATTTCATCAAACACAAATTTACAAAAACAAAATTAATAAAAAAAACCAAACCCTAGATCTAGATCTAGATGCACATGAAACATCTATAAAACTAACTAATTGTTCACTAAAATCAAGAAACATGGACCAAATAATGGTATGATCTTGTTTCCCTACCTAATTTACCCTAGTACATTCAAAACTTAGGTCTAATTTGCTTCATAAGTAGCTCAAGCACCATAGAAGAGAGAGAAAAGCAAAACTCAAATTACTCACTAACCAACCATTAAAACTTCAAAAAAAATATGGAATAACATTTTCTTACCTTCTACAACCTCTCCACCAAAGGATTTGAGACCAAAACCTTTCCCCCTTAGTAGAGCAATTTTTGGGAGGTGCCCAAGGCCTCCCTACCTTTTTTTCACGGGTTGGAGTGAGTGACCCGAGGAGGAAGAAGGGGCTGTAGGTATTTATACATGGGTCATTTGTAGGGGCGGCTGGTGATTGAGCCGCCCCTACAAATCGTAGGTATTTATACGTGGGGCATTTGTAGGGGCAGCTTATGATTAAGCCGCCCCTACAAATCGCAACACCGGGGGCGGCTGGTGAGTGAGCCGCCCCTACAAATCGATCCATTTGTAGGGGCGGCTCGTATCACCAATCGCCCCTACTGTTCCATTTGTAGGGGCGGCTGGTCTTGTGGGTCCCGAGCGCGCCCACTATAGGGGCGGCTCCATCACCAGCCGCCCCTACAAAAAAATTGCCCATTGCTACAAACGTTTTTTGTAGTAGTGTGATGAAGATCATCGTCGTGGTGCTTCGGCATCAGGCGTGTATTCAGCCTACCACGATGAAGCGTCGGGCGTAGCCCAGACGCGCCGTTCAGGTTGACCAGCTGGTCGTATTGATTCTCTTATCCAATCTCTTCTGGGCTCGTATGCTTGGCTGAACAAGTCATCGCGAGCGTGTGTTGCTACCGTGAATCCACAGCGAGTTGCACCATGTCACCACGGATGATGTTGTTCTTGAGATACGCCATCTGGCTTGTCATAGATCAGCATGCACACCCCCTACCTGGCATGTAACTATCGATGAAATCTGGTTGGCAGTCTACCGAGGGGTATGCCCATGGTAGTAGATGAATCAGTGGAGGTGCACGTGATAGGAGCTGAATGGTGACACAGAACACGTGAAATAGCGATTAGGTAGGTTTGGGCTATCTGCTTGTTGTAATACCCTACGTGCAGTGTCTTTGATGGATTGTATTATGAGATGAGATCTTCTAGGTGACTTGCGGTGTACGCCAAGCTATGTCGTGTGCCGCAAGTCTTGATGTTGTGGGATGGACCGTCCCTGATGGTGCGACCCATGTCCCTTACCATGGGTACCTGGGGTTATACCCCCACACTAATACTATATATTTTGTAGCCACTATCCAACTTAGGGTTTTGGTTTTGCTTAGATGAATATATCATCTAACAATTTTGCCATTATTGATGGTAATTTTACCATGTTTTTATATCATCAAAACCGTCATCAAAACACTCTTTCTGGGAGCTAACAAGTAAGAACATAGTGACTTAGGTATAAATAACTTGGTTTCACATGTACATGTCATTATTTGCTTGTAGGTACACAAAGCATGGACTTTGGGTGGCTGAAGGCTCCATATGTAGGTCGCCTGACCTCTATATGGGCCCACTGCCCCCTCTCAAGCCTCCCATGATCCTCCTAACACTTATAGAGTCAATCTCCACCCTTGGATCCTGAGGTTCTCTTCTCTTATTGGACAAAAGGGAGAGCACACGGATTCATGGGCCCACAACGAAGCATCCAACGTGACCAAAGTATCCAACCTTCACTATGACACGTGGGGACACCTTCTAGAAGATGGTGACATGGCCTAGGGGCCATATATAGGTCGGCCAACCTATATATTACCACTACCTAGCTCCCACTCACTCCATGACATGTGGGACTCCTTCTAGAAGGAACATGGATGGACCCACCTATATCATAAGGAGGTCGACTGACCTCCCTATGGTGGCTATCCAGGCTTAGTTTTCTTTCACCGCCTCTCTACATGTCTCCATGCAAGGGCCTTGATCTCCATCATCCAAGTCAAGTCGGTTTGATCCAAGGATGAAGAAGGGATGTCACGCGGATCGTAGACGTGGCGCAGGAGTAGCCCCTACTCCACCTCCACCTATAAATACCCCCTATACCCCCACTCTCACCTCATGACTACAAGGAGGAAACTACTCTCTCTTTAGTTAGGCGAAGCCATGCTCTAGTAGTAGTAGTGCTATGAGATTAGGGAGAGAGTGAGGGGAGTGTGGAGAAGAGCCATGCCTATCTAGTGTCTTCACCAAGCTGTACCTCGACGGATGCAATCTTCTTGTAAGTGACACATCTAAGATCTTTTATAGCATTTGATACTCTAAGTCTGGTATAGTAGATATATACTTGATTCTCATTAGTACCTGCTTTACTTTAGTTGAGTGCTCTAATCTCTTGCAAAGGTTAGAGTAGTAAGTGTAGTCTAGATGTGGTGTCTAGACTATATCTTACCTATGTATGCCACTTGTCATACGGATTGTTTGTGTTAGCTAGCAGGTGGTGACAACCCTGTCTAGTCTTTGTATTCCACCACATGTTTATTGGCAAGCTTTTAAATCAGCAGGGCTCTAGTAAAAGAGTAGCTGCTTTGGATAGGGGTTTTGTCTCCTCTTGTCTCACCTACTGTCTCCGTGAGCAAGGGATGTGCCATTATATCTACCATACCTTCTTAGATATCATTGTTATATAGATCCTCTCTACCCAAATACCATAGACTCTTTTATATCATCATAGGAAGATCTTGATCCTTAGTTAGTTTACTTCTCATTCCCTATGGAAGTATGATACCTGGAATACTCATGGTGAAGGCTATATATATGCTCCTTGCACTGCTCATGGAAAGAGGAATTTTTTACAATGGTTTAAAAATATCCAAATGCTAGAATATGTTCACTGGTTAGTGGTGGGAGATTTCAATCTTTATAGACCCCCAAGATAGAAACAAACCTATGGGTGATCACCATGAAATGTATCTCTTTAATGAGGCCATTAGTGCCCTTGGGCTAGTGGAGTTCCCCTCAAAGGAAGAAGGTTCACCTGGTCTAATAAGCAGCTATCTCCACTTTTAGAAAGATTGGATTGGTTTTTTACTTCTGCTATTTGGACTGTTATTTACCCTAACACCTATGCTTCCCCTTTGGTTATTGAAACTTTTGATCATGCTCCTTGTGTTATAACTATCTCCACTGTCATACTAAAGAGAAGCATTTTTAGGTTTAAGAATTACTGGATGGAGCACCAGTAGTTTATGCCTTTGGTTTAGCATGCTTTGGCTCCACCAACAAATGTAACTGATGAAGCTAAAATTATCACTGCAAAATTAAAGAATTTAAGAAGGATTTTGAAGGATTGGCAAAAGAATTTATCCAGCCTCAAGGTGGCAATTGAGAATGTGAAGCTGTTTCTAACCTTTTTCATTCATTTAGAAGAGTTTAGGGATTTGTCTGTTCCTGAATGGAATTTCAGAAAGATGCTTGAACAAAAGCTGACAGCTCTTCTTAGGCAACAACATACTTATTGGAAGCAAAGAGGTTCCATCAAGTGGGTAACCTTAGGAGATGCTAGCACTAATTTTTTCATGTTAATTCCTCAATCAAGTTCAGAAGAAACTTAATCACTTCCCTTGAAGATTTTGATGGTAACATTGTTACTGATCAAAATCTAAAGCTTGGTTGATTTGGGAATCTTTCAAAGAAAGATTGGGTGTTTCCTCCTTCTAGGGTATGAATTTCAATTTATCCACTTTGGTCCATGCTGACTATGATCTCTCTTTTCTGGTGAGCCCTTTTTTAAATGAGGAAGTCGACTCTGTGGTTAGACACTTACCTTCTAATAAAGCTCTAGGCCTAGATGGTTTCAATATAGATTTTCTAAAGAGATGATGGAAAATCATTTACAGTGATTTCTATAACTTTTGTTCAGCTTTTTTATAATGGTATTGTCTGCCTTCAAAGTCTGAATGGGTCAAACATCACTTTGATCCCAAAACATGATAATGCGGTGAAAGTTTCTGATTTTAGGCCAATTTCACTTCTTAACACTTCTATCAAGGTTCTCACTAAACTTTTGGCAAATAGACTTCAGTCAGCAATACCCAGGCTCATACATAAAAATCAATATGGGTTTATCAATGCTAGATCAATACAAGACTATTTAGCTTGGTCCTTGGAATATCTTCACCTTTGCCATCAATCTAGGAGTGAGATCATTATTCTTAAGCTAGTTTTTGAGAAAGCTTTTGATAAAGTGGAGTATGAACTTAAGATTCAAATTATGCAAAACAAAGGTTTCCCTGATAGATGGATCACCTAGATGAGGAGGATTTTTGGATCAGGAACATCAGTTGTTCTTTTAAATGGTGCCCTAGGAAAGTTTTTCATTGCAAACGTGGTGTTAGGCCGGGAGACCCTTTATCCCCTTTGCTTTTTGTACTAGCAACTGACTTCCTCCAATCTATTTTAAATGCAGCAAAATAACTTTGGCTCCTAGCTTCACCAGTAAATTTACCACATGATTAGGATTTCCCAATCTGACAATATGCAGACGACACTCTGATTTTCATGCAAGGTGATACAAGGCAACTCTTCTTTTTAAAAGCTATTCTTAACTCCTTTGCTGAATCCACTGGACTTAAGGTCAATTATAACAAGTCAATGATGGTGCCAGTTAATGTCAGTGAGGAGAAAATGAACATTCTGGCAAATACTTTTGGTTGTTCAATAGGCTCACTTCCTTTTACTTATCTTGGTTTGCCTTTAAGCATCACAAAGCCAACTGTGGCTGATTTTTGGCCTCTGGTATCTAAGTGTGAAAGAAGATTAGTTAATATATCATCTTTCTTGAGCGAAGCTAGTCGATTACAAATGACTAATGTTGTCCTTAGTGCTTTGCCTACTTATACAATGTGCACATATCTTTTACCAAAGACTGTGATCAAACAAATTGATAAGTATAGGAAACATTGTTTGTGGATGGGTTCTAATATCAATTCTAAAAAGCCTCCAAAAGTAGCTTGGAAGCTTGTATGCAATTCAAAAGAAAATGGTGGTCTAGGTGTTCACAACCTCTATACTTAGAATGAAAGTTTGCTGCTTAAGCATCTCCATAAGTTTTTTTAATAAGTGTGATATACCATGGGTTCAGCTAGTTTGGCACTCTCACTACAACAATGGCAGCATTCCATTACACAACAGGAGGGGTTCATTTTGGTGGAAAGATGTTTTAAAGCTACTTGACTCTTACAAGGGCATGGCTTCAGTTACAGTTGGTGATGGTTCTACCAGTCTTTTCTAGACAGATGTTTGGCATGGTGCACCTCTGAGTGCATAATGGCCACATTTATTCTCTTTTGCCCAAGAGGAACACATTTTGGTTCAAAACTTCCTGGCTGCAGAAGATAAGTCTGTCTTTTTTCATGTTCCTCTTTCAGTTGAAGCACATGAGTAGTATCTAATGATGATCGATGAACTAGAGGACATTCATCTAACCCAAACCAAGGACATATGGGGTTACATCTAGGGATCCTCTATTTTTGCTTCAAGCAAGGCTTATTCTCAACTGTTGGGTTCTATACTAGTGTCACTAGTATACAAATGGCTGTGGAATTCAAGTTGTTTACCAAAGAGGAAGGTGTTTTTTTCGCTAGTCTTAAAGGATCAACTAAGTACCTGGGAGATTTTGAAAAGGAGAAATATGGAACTACAAAGCCATAATTGTGTTCTCTGCCATCTGGACACAGAGGAGTCATTACATCATCTCTTCTTGGACTGCCCGTTTGCCATGTCTTGCTGGAATTTGCTGGGGCTGTCACATCTTATCTAGAGGAGTATTTTTGACACTCTTATTTTGTTTAAAGCTCAAATTCATAGACCTTTTTTCATGAAAATTATTGTTGCAATGTTTTAGGCTATTTGGTCTGCCAGGAATGATGACATCTTCAAGAATCAACAACATTCTTTGCAAGGTTGCAAAGTAGTCTTCAAACAAGAATTAGCTCGAGTTAAGCTCAGAGCTAAAAATGATCTACGATTACAGTTACAGTTATGGCTAGACAATTATGTGTAATTTTGCTTATTTTCTTTGTCTCCTTTGTTTTTTGAAGCTTGTATTCGGCAAACTCCTTTATTAATTTTTAATAAAGTTCAGTTGGGGGCAACCCCTCCTATTTTCCCTCAAAAAAACAAGGTGAGTAAGGAGATGCACTGATATATCAAAAAATATCAGTGGGCCAGAAATGCATCTCGAGCCTATAATAGTATGGACCAAGTCTATCTATAGCTTCTCTAGTCTGCCCAGATCTATGACCTTGTGTGAGATTGCGTTGAAGAATGAACACACCATTAGGATCCGGTCCCATACCTTCACAGGGTGTCTGAACTTTCCATCATTCAAGCGCCCTTCGGCATGCCACCACATCAGCTTGGCTATATTTTTGTTCATAGATAACAGCTTCTATGGAGAAATTATAGGGAAATATCACATGACCTTTGCAGGCATCTTTTATTCCGACCGCCTTTCATCATGGTAGCCAAGTCACACTTGTAATGTGAAGTAGAGCACACTAGACATGCATGATTTTTTTGTTCTTCGAGCCCAATTGCGTAGATCATTTGCTTGGTCTAGTTTGTGTTCTCAGGCAACTCATTCGGGCTTGGGAGCAACTTTCACAAAAGACTTAACAAATCATCAAATCCTTTGTCGGATAGACCATTACTTGATTTCATCTTCAATAGCAAAAGGTCAGCTTCCAATCTGGTCACATTTGAACCCAAGTACAATGATATTTTTTCACCCTTTCTCATTTGCTCCAGCTTCTTTAGATTTCTTACACCAAGGAATTCTGGCTCCCCATCACGCATCATCTGGTCTAGACCATCTACCACAACATCATAAACTAAAAATTTGTGGCCAGTTTCACTGACATTTTCCTAGATAGTCTCATTCACGGTTTCCTAGCTGGATTCATTCATGGTTTCCTAGCCAATTTCATGGATGGTATCCCGCATGGGTGCATGGATCGTATCTCGTGGGGCTTCCTCAGGTAAGTTCTTACCATCTTCCTCATGCTTACTCCAAACCTTATAGTTTTTCATGAAACCCCTATGCAGTAGATGACAATGGATTTGCTCGATGTCCTAAAACTGGTTCTGATTTTTGCAATCAACACATACTTAGTATATATATATTCATCATCCCATATATTATTTGTGCTATACGCCTTAATAGCCTTCACAAAAAGAATCAGTGCCTTCCATGAACCTATTAGACATGGGCTCCGAACAGTACATCCATCCGCAATTTGTCTATGAATAATGAAACAGGTATGATGTAGCACTCGGTTTTAAGAACAAAACCAGATACACACCATATGTGAGCCCAGGAAGTCAAATCTCACATATAGCTACAAATAAGGATAATATCAATAGACAATGTTCAATATATAACATACTTAGTATAAAGAATATAACCTTACATAGCAAACAATGGAAAGACAACTCCGATCTTCGGGTGAAGACTCCAATTCTACAGGGACAATTGACTGGTTGATCACAAGTAAGCCTAGACGTTCGGGTTACTCGATTTTTTCAGGTCGGGTAATTCGGGTAATTCAAAATTCGGGTAATAAAAATTGCTACCCGATATTACCCCCGAAAAAACACTACCCGCAAATTCGGGTACCCGATAATTCGGGTTCGGGTTTGGGTATTACCCGATATACCCAAATTTACAGAAAACAACAAACTACACTAAATTTCAGTAGCGATCTATACATAATTTCAGCAGCAATTTGTATAGAATTTCAATAGCAATTTGTAGAGAATAATATATTACAGTCACTCATTCAAATAGAGAGAATTATATTCTAATAAAGTGATAAGTTAAATGGTTCAGCTAACAACACATGATGAATACAAAAACAAAACAAATCTTTGGGTAGTTCGGGTAGTTTGGGTACCGGGGGATATTACCCGAATTACCCAAACTAATTTTGGGTAATCAAAATGGCTATCCGAATTTGGGATCGGGTACCTCGGGTTCGGGTAATTCGGGTATGGGTAATGGGTATCGGGTATTTTGCCTAGGCTTGATCACAAGCCTAATTCCTCCAAACTCTAGCAATCTGATACCCATCCAGGATTTTTCCAAAGATTTAAAAAGTAAAGCAAGCATAAGTACATGTCGTACTCAACAAATATAACATGGGGTTCATGAGGCTCAAAAGGCCGACACTGGTTTAACTACAATTAGCTTTTAATGAGTCACAATTTTAAGCAATTGAGTAGCAACAAGTTTATCACAGCCCATGTAAACACATGATCAGGTAAACATGAATAATAAATAGCATAAATAGTAATCATTAGTGAGCATCTTCATCATCTATTCTGTAAGGGTCCAAGGCTGCTCGTGACCATGAGCACGGCTGATATACTAGTTTTACACTCTGCAGAGGTTGTACACTTTCACTATGAGTCATGATTTACCCTTTCGCCCGAGGCGGCCAACCTCTTGACCCACTACCAAGAAAGGTCGACAGTGTTCACTATGAAGCTTTTCAAAGGTTTGTCTAACAAGTTAGGGCCGCTAAGGTTTTCCCATCAATAAGCATGAACCCCCATCCAAGGAGTGACTAACGAAATCCCAAGAAACCAAAGTGCACCCTCTTAGCAGGCCAAGATCATACCTGTCGGAGCCCCTCTTACGTCATAAAGGTAACCACTAACAAGCTACAAAAGGTCCTCATACTGAGCTAAAGCCAGAGCCATGTAGCTTTTCAAAGGTAAGTCCCAGATGTTCGCTTACAGATGAGTCCTTAGGGAGAGGAATCTAGAGCACCATAAAATAGCCCAATGCTCTAGCCCCTTGTTCCATATTGCTAAAAAGTATCTTTTAATGTTTATTGCATATATCATTAGTCAAGTTATAAGATCATGACTTTAGTTGAGCTATAGCATCATACTACCCAATGCAATAACCCATAGGAATCTAGGATATCAAATAGCTAGGAAAATTATTACGGTTACCAAGGTAGACACACGCATATGATTAAAATGATATTAAGCTGAATAGGACAATAAGGAAGATTCCATGCTATACTTGTCTTAAACTCATATCCTTCTTCTATTGAATTGTAACCTCCAAAGGACATCTTCTGGATCACCAACTTCTTTTATATCACCAACGCAAAGCTCACCGACTGGACATGATCATAAAGCACCACACAAGCATCCATCTAATCATACATGAAACAAACAATAGATCTAAATTAGAATGGTACACTAAACATAAAATCAAGATAAAAAGTTTGTAAAATGAATCTATGTCTCGCTATGAACACACAGACACGAAAAGCAATCTAATCGGAGCTATAACAAAAAAATTATAAATTAAACAAGATTTTCTTTAATAAAATAATAGATTAAATCTAACCTCGAATTTCAAAAGTTGAAAATATATTTAACAGTAGGATGAACACGTAGATTACTCAATTACGAATCTAACGCAACTCGAATGGATCAAAACGGAGTTAAAACGAAGATTTTATGACCTAAATAAGACTAGTGGCAAAACTGTAAATAGATGAAAGTGTATTTTGAATCTAACCGAAGAAACTACGTTTTCAAAAGAAGAAAACGTATTTTGAATCTAACAGAGGGATTTTACGCTTTCTGAAAGAGAAAATCTATTCTGAATCTACTAGAAAGAAATTACGCTTTCGGAATAGAAAAACGTATTTTGAAAGTGCGCCATGGACTTTGGGTTATATTACGTGAACTGTAGGGGCTCTTTTGCAAATAAACCCGATGAAGGGGTACGAGCGATCTTAGACCGTTGGATTGAATCTAGACAGCCCAGATTAGAAAGGAGGGGGAGAGAGAGTCACTGGCCGGAGAAGAAAACCGGCGCAGCGGAGCTCCATTACCGGCGGCAAGAAGCTTCCCGGAGCGCTCGGTTCGAGTCCTAGAGGCCACAGTTTGATGAGCTGAGAGCATAGGGAACAAAAGGAGAAGACGACAAACTCACCTAGGGCCTTCTTGCGGTCGACGGCGGGTCTACAACATCGAGCAGCGTGGCGGCGACGGCGACGGCGAGAGAAGCAGAAAAATCTAATTTACTACACGAGAGATTTCCCAAACTAGGGGCTCTCCTTACGTTAGTTTTGGTGTGCTTTGCTCAAAGGATTGGTACATATTTATAGGGAGAAAATATCCCCACATCGACATCAACTAGCAATATGCTACTAATTGATGTTGCACCCTCCACATTTACTGATGGACCTATATAATCATAAAGCTCATTAGTAAATAAATACATGTGCCTTTGAGATTTATTAGGATTATTGCACATGGGCTTTGAGAGTTGGTCGGAAAATGAGATATATTATTTTTTTAGAATTAATTAATTTCACGAATAAAATAATTCTAGAAAAGTCCAGAATTGATATTTAAGCCACGAAAAATACTCCGAGACCTCCAAAAATTTGGGGAAAATTCCCAGAGACACTTTGGAACATGATGAACCCAAATAAAGTATTTGGAGATCATAAAAAGATTGTTGGAAACTTGGAACATAAAGATTAAGGTGATGGAGGTATGAATTAAATTCCAGAAAGAAGCGGGAAAATTCTTAGAGATAGATATTCGTCTCCTAAATGTATTTTAAAATACACAATTTGCAAATAGAAACACAAGGTACGACCGTCATGAATGCAACAAACACGTTTCTACCTTAAGATAAATTTTAATCTAATGAAAATTTATTATTTCCCCATGTTTTCATGAACTTAAAATTTTAAAATTAAATCATTTTAGCTCTATTTCAACATAAGCAAATTTTAGGGTGTTACATATGACATAGACCATACTAATATATGTTACTCAATTTAATGGAAAATGTCCGCTAAAAATCTACATCATTTAATTTAATGAAAAATGTCCACTAAAAATATATGGCATCCAAACGGGTATGCTAGCAGTTAACTGAGTGGCCAGGGATGGACCTACAGGGTATGCAGGGTGGGCCACCGCATACCCTAGGGTCTGCCAGTCATAGAGATAGGTAGAAATTTTCAATGTAAAAAAAAAAATAAAAAAAGAAAATTTTCACCAAATTGCATAAGAAAATTTTTTGCTGCGCATACCCAGAGGTAAAAACCTAGGTCCGTCACTGTGAGTGGCTACATACCAATCTTAGAGTAAGTTGGTGATGTGCAACCTTCAAAATTTGGGAGCCTCCGTGAACAATTTGGTGAAAATTGCCATCTAAAATCAAGGAAGAGCCTCTCCGTCACATTCATATCAATATTGAAAACAATCTAACCAAGCAAAGAAGCTAGCAATTAAACGAGTGGCTAGATACCAACCATAGAGTAAGTTGGTGATGTGCAACCTTTAAAATTCGGGAGACTCCATGATCAATTGGGTGAAAAAGCCCTCTAAAAGGGATGAAAGAGTCTCTCCATCACATTCATCCTAAAATACAAAATCTAGCCAAAGAAACTAGATAGAAACTGAATGGATTGCTAGTTACCAACATTAAAACAAGGGAGTGATGTGCATCCTTCAAAAATTAGGAGCGTCCATGAGCAAATTGGTAAAAAAATGGCCGCAACAATGGTGAAACAATGGTGGGAGTCGGGGAAAAGAAGAAGAGGAGGTGAGGAAGACAAGGGGGACTGTACTCCTTTTCACCGCCGGTTCGTGGATTGCACCGACGGTGAAAATGATTATGACCGCCGGCTCGGGTTATGAACCGGCGGTGAAAACCTGCTTGATTTTCACCCCCGGTTAAAGAGACGAGCTGGGGGTGTGATAACCATTCTCACCACTGGTTCCAACAGCCACTACGTCCACTTACATACAAACCGGTGGTGAAAACTTATCGCAAGCGATTTTTTAACGAAACAGCAGTGAAAATGCTGTTGCGAAAATGTTTTCGGTAGTAGTGCGTGCCAGTTGACATGGTGTACATTATTGCGGATTAACCAAAAGACAGAAGGGTGGTGCCTTCAGAATCACAACAGGTGGATCAAGTGGACCAGTCATGTGTAAATAAAAAAATGGACCAGTCATGTGACAAAAGAAATGGCATCTTCACTTCAAGAAACGCTTATATAAAAGGGACACAGCATGCTGGCCCATAATTTTTTGCTTTACAGTGATTAAATCAAGTTAACAAAGCTTGCAAGAATCATCTCTTTGCTCTTTGCTCTTGCTGCAAGGAATGCATCCGATCCAACGAATAAGATCTTCTGCTGCTATATATACAAGCGTGGAACAACGCGTGCAGCACCCCATCTGCTTTCTTAATCAAGATCGGATGCAATAGTATCCTGTATGCAAGCATTTAGGAAACGATCATCAGGTAATAACAAATCCTTGTCTTATAATTCTTTTTGCCAATTATCTTTTTGAAGCATTGCCATCTCTTCTATCTTGAAGCTTGCTATTATCATATATCCAGTCTTCTGGGTTGGTACCATTCCATGAATTTTCTATATCCTGGGTGACGCTTGTCCCCATTTAAGAAAAAATTCAAATTTTAAGCATGTTGACATGAATTGGATCTTCCCAAAAAAAAATTATGGGCATATAGTAAACATAAGGATGTACAACCCTGCAAAAATTCAGCTTAAACTTATTCGCCAACAAATTCAGTTACTCTTTCCGCTAACCCAAAGATGGTGCGGATGAGTCTTCTTCCATGCTTCCATGCATGGTTGTGGATCGCCGGTAGGTAAGGCCTGAGGCTCCATGGGCCAATTCTTTGCTATCGTTGCCTTAGCGAGGGTTTTGTTTTCGGTTAATAGTCGTCCTCAGTTCTCAGTTGGAATGAGAGCATTGCCCATGATTCGTCATCATCTTTGCTTTTTTCGCGCTGGCTTGAGAACTTATTTAGCAACTTTAAAGGAATCATTGCTGGTTTTGGAACCCAAAATATATGTACTTATATATATATATATATATATATATATAGGGAGAGGCTATTCAGTAGCCGGCTACAAAATAAGTTATTCTGTAGCCACCTCCATTTACTATAATTTTATATACTAATTTACCATAATATAAATACATATTTACGATAGTTGGGTTACTATAACACATGGGGATATTTACCATAACGTTATATTAAACCACTTAGTAAGGAGTTACTATAATCTCGTAAATTAACATAGTAATTATCATAACTCAAAGTGGCTACAGAATAAGTTATTCTGTAGCCAGCTACAGGATAGTAGTTCTATATATATATATATATATATATATATATATATATATATATATATATATATATATATATAATGGCAGTATACCTCATAAAATCCCTTCTGTCTGTATATTTTACAGATCTTATTAAGAAAGAACTTATGGTTTAGATGTATAATTTTCATATATTTGTCTTAATCCTATTATCCATAATACTATTATAGAACTTGTTGTCAGAAAAAATTGACATTAATGAGTGTGGAGAAGAAATTTGTATTTTGTAATAAATAAGTAGACTGAATTATATTATCTACTGATATTTACTAGGTGTTTGAGCCATATATAGAATTCCAACTAGCAAAAATGGAGAGTTTTGGGCAACTAATTAATGAGTGGGAGATTGAGTCTCTTGTGCTCCTCAGCTTCGTCCTACAAGTGTTCCTCTTCTTTACGGGCAGCCTTCGGCGGTGTAGCCGAAATGCAGTGCTCAGAGTCACTATTTGGGTGGCATATCTGGGAGCAGATGTGGTAGCAATTTATGCCCTTGGGTCCCTCTCACGACAAAAAGATGCAAACATGGACAACAACAACAACGGATCACTGAGGAGGAACCACCCCCTAGCTTTCCTCTGGGCACCGTTCCTCCTCATCCATCTCGGTGGGCAAGACACCATCACTGCATTTTCTTTAGAGGACAACAAGCTGTGGCTGAGGCATATGTTGAACATGCTAGCTCAGGTCTCCCTAGCCCTGTACGTGTTTTGGAAGTCAGGCATCTGGCACAGCGTGTGGCTTCTCCTTGTTGCCATCTTTCTGTTCATTCCGGGGATCATCAAGTACGCAGAGAGGACGCTGGCTCTCATGTATGGAAACGTAGACAACGCTTTTGTTAGGGAACCCAGTTCCAGAAGCCGATGGTGGATTCCATCAAAGGACGCGGAGAATGATGGGTATGAGGGGTACATTTGCTTTGCGCTACGCTGGGCTCCTGGCACCAAAGACATGTTTGCAGGGCGTACCATCGGCTGGGCAGGAGAAGGGAATTACAAGAAGCTTACCCACTACAGGCTCGACCCCAACCAGTTCTTTAAGCTCTTCGATGTCGAATTCTGCATCATGTACAGTGATCTGTATACCAAGACTAGGTTGCTCCGAACAACAACTGGTGTTGTACTTCGTTTCATCTCTCTGGTGTCCACCATTCTTGCCCTTGTGCTCTTCACCGTTAGCAGCAGCAGCAGCAAAGCAGGAGGATATGGTGGTACAGTAGTAGCTGACATTGTCATCACCTACACACTGCTGTACGGAGGGTTTCTTCTGGAAGTCTGTGCGGCGGTAACGACGCTCGTAGCGTCACCTTGGACATGGGCGTGGCTAGAGGCTAAACAGCACCATAGTCTCGCTCGTGTGTCCAGGTCTCTTCTCTCCTGTGGTAGTTTTGGGTTGCAGGAGACAAGGCCGCTGTGGTCAAACACCATGGGACAGTACACTTTCCTGAGCTACCTGGGCTGCGACGAGCCGGGCACGAGTCTATCTCTATCCCAACGCGTGATGAGCAAGATAAGGAAGATGGCGAGATGTTTGGGCGTCGGAGAGGCGAAGAAGCTGTTTTGGGTGAGCAAGCTACTGGACTCCAAGCAGGAGGCGGTGGATGACAACATCAGAGCATGTCTGGTGCAGGAGCTTCATCGCATCAGAAGTGGTCGGCCGCGGCGGCAGTGGCGGCGTCTCGGCCTGTTCGTGACGCAGGCGGCACCCGAGTTGGCCTTGGATCTCATTTACTTTATAGGCACGTTGCATCTAATCACAGAGGTTTGCCTGAACAACAGGGTGGCAACGGCAACGGCATCAGCAGCAGCATCCGGCACCGCCGGCGGGGACGACGACGACGACGCTGATGATTTGGCCGACACTTGCCGGAAGCTTTCCAACTACATGTTGTACCTTGTGGTTGCACACTCTGCAAGTGCTTCCCTGCTGCAGGTCGCCACTGGCAGCCCCGAAGACGCTCTAGAGCTTCTGCGTCAGAAATTCCTGCCATCTATGTCGAGTGGCGGCAGCGGCAGCAAGGATGCCATTCTGCGTCAAGTCAGCGATAAACTCCGAGAACGAAGAATCTTCATGGGCCTTTCGGCCGAGCGGCGCAAGGAGACGCTGGAGGAGCTGAGAGATATGTGGGTGCGGCTCCTCCTGTACACCGCCGGCAAGTCCCGGCCGGCGGAGCACGCCGCCCAGCTGGCCAGAGGAGGGGAGCTCCTCACCTTCGTCTGGCTCCTCATGCTCCGCCACGAGATCGGGGATTGCGCCCTGCACCGGATGGAGCTTGCACCACGCCAAGCTGGTGGCCGCGGATATTTCAAGGTGATCTACGTCGCCGATCCCCATGAGGTCAGCCCAGAGCACGAGATCGACGACAGAAATACGGTAATATAATTATTATTAAGTCCGTCATATATACCGTACCTTTCTTCTCTGTATAAATGTTGTGACACATCTGAATTTGTATATATGTTTATTTTTTTTTAAAACAATGCAGGAGATAAGCTAGCTCTAAGAACGGCGTGCGGCAGTTAATTGTCAGTGGTAGTATATGCCCTATTTGTTTCTTGCCTGCAGCTGTGCGTGTGAGCTTTGTCTGGTTTGTATCTGTTTTCTTTCTTTCAGATGAATCGCAGAATACTGTCCGCGAGGTGTATCACCTGCCAGATAGAAATTAAAGTGTCAATCACTTTTTTTTCTCCACTCTGCTGCAGTATGTCACGATGCCATTGAAAGGATCAAGATGTCCAAGAGAGGTTGAATTAGGCTAATTCTAAATTTCTTTATAATAATTAAACTCTACAGTTAGCCCAACTTCACCCCTTGTGCCTAGAAAGTATTTCTAATGTTCTACCGCACAAAAGTTTAGCAACCTATGTTCCAATCCTACTCTAGCATGGCAATTCTATGAATGTAAATGACAATAATTGAATTGCTCAAAGTAAATGCTCAAAGTAAAGAGAGAAGGAGGAACACGGCGATGTTTTGCCGAGGTATCGGAGAGTCGCCACTCCCCACTAGTCCTCGTTGGAGCACCCACGCAAGGGTGTAGCTCCCCCTTGATCCGCGCAAGGATCAAGTGCTCTCTACGGGTTGATTCTTCGACACTCCGTCGTGGTGAATCACCCACAACCGCTCACAACTTGAGTTGGGTCATCCGCAAGCTCTGCCGGATGATCACCAAGCTCCCAATCAGCACCAAGCCATCTAGATGATGGCGATCATCAAGAGTAACAAGCACGAACTCTCACTTGACCACGATAAGTCTAATGAGAAGGGAGGATGCACACTTTGCTACTCTTGCTTTCACTAGTGAGGTCTCACTCTTGGATTCTCAAATCTCAATCACTTTACTAGGACCTTGCTCTTCTTGGCACTCTTAAGGATGTTTCTCGGCTGTTGGAATGAGCAAAAGTACCCCCTCACACGAATGGAGGAAGTATTTATACACCCGTGTTCAAAACGAACCGTTATGTGTCTCTGCGGGGTGACCGGACGCTCCGGTCAGTTCACCCCGAAACCCAGTGTTTAAGTGGTGACCGGACGCTGGACAACGTCCGGTCAGCACTGACCGGACGCGTCCGGTCGTGATTTTCTCTCTCTAGAACCTTACTGGAGTCGACCGGACGCTGGCACCCAGCGTCCAGTCGCACCAGACGATTTCACCTTGATCAAATAAACTGACCGGACTCTGCGCCAGCGTCCGATCACACCGGAACCAGCGTCCGGTCAGTATTTGACCCTCCATTCACTTCCATCTCGCAATCATATATGAATGAAGTTTGCTCCAATTGATCTAAGGGCTTTTTAGGAGCTACCTAGTGCTAGTTATGATAAGTGTGCATCACACCTAACCCACTAGACTCACCTAGGTCAAGATACCCGTCCATACCCCCTCTTAATAGTACGACCAAAGGAAAAACAAAGTCCTAAACTACTCTAAGTGTCTCTTCAACACCAAACGACACTTAGAACTAGTCCATCATTAACCTTGTCGTCCATCCTTTGAAAACCAAAACGATTTCCATCGTAGGGGCATGACAACCATTATTGCCCAATCGATCTCCATTACAATGACCTAACTTAATTGCCTTTGCAAAATACACGTTAGTCATAGTAATCACGTATTGTCATTAATCACCCAAACCCAACTAGAGGCCTAGATGCTTTCAGCCATTCTGCTGGCAGACATGGAATATTTGCTCTCATAATATCGTCCTTAAAATGTTGAAACTTTGTCTTCCCCATATTTTGCGCCCAGATGGCACCACATCTGACATGCATCGGGCAACAAAATGTCCCTCTTGCCCTTTTTGGGCTCCCTCACGCTCACATCAATGCAAACATCATGTTCATCAGCAGAAAAATGGGTCATTGTCTTCATCAGCATCATCATAAAGACCCTCGCAAAATTGATCACCACCAGATCGAATTGTCATCCGAAGTGAAATGAAGTTCTCAAACCATCTAAAGGCATAGGTATTTAGAAAAAAAGGGCATGAAACAGAAACACTCATTTATAGCTTCTATATTACAATCACTTCAACACACCACACATATTCGTATTACATAACATCAAATTAGTACTACCTTAAACTAAGTCCAGATTCCATAAGAACCTAATCAAGCCTTCGTACTAAGTTCATAGGATCTTCAACAGCAACAATAATTGAACAGCAGAATCAATACAACAAGTGGGACAAGGGGCAAGGTAGCCATTAACCGTCTTTCTTGCTACAAATCTAGATCAACGATTAATGTTCTCATCCATAAGATAGATTAGTTGTCGGTGGCATATACCCGGGGTACCCCACAATGCGACTAAAGGCGCACTTCGGGCGGCCTAGCAGGCCGCGGCCCATCAACCATGAAACGCCTCGACCTCTTGCTCCCCCCGACCACGCGGCCAGGTCGGGATGCGCGGTATGACCTCGACCACCCCTAACCTCGGCTAACCGTCAACGGATAGGACCGGGGGCGGTTGGCGCATTCAATGCGCCTGCCACGACGAGACCCACACACCTACTCAGGCCGAAAAAGACAGCGACCACCCCATGGATCGCAGGGCCTTGGGATGCATAGACCGCCTTCCGAAACCGCAGGATCTTGGGGTGAGTCATCACCCCTCGGACCGCTCCCCTCACAGGGTCCGAAGGCCACTCCGTGGCAGGACATGGCTCGGGCACCGTTCAACCAATATTTGGCTCGTCGGGCATGTGTATGGCCACGCTTGCCGCAGGGCACAGGACTCACGTCCAGGGACCTGACTCCTCGGAGTCCGGCCAACCACTCGCGTGTGGTCGGGGACGACGCCTCGCCATCCCTCCATATTTGGAGGTGGGCGGTCAATAGAGGATGACCGCTATGGTCTCACACTAGCCCCATGACGCCCCCCCCCCCCCACCCAAGGACGGAGGCCACGACTCACACTGTGTCCCACATCCCACAGTGCCGCAAGAGGACAGCCACGACCCGCACTGTAAAGGCCTGACTCGCACTGTGCCACCATACCTCAACGTGGGGAGCAGGAACCAGTAACGACATCTGAACGACTGGAAGCTACTGCTCCAGCGCTAGCGCCAGACGAATAGCTCCTCGCACCGCTGAAATCCAGAACAGAACATAATCTGACTGACGGGCACCAAAAGTTAACGAACTGAGCAAATCAAATTCATTCTGATTGAGCTGAGATTTTAAAGGTTTGCTTTGTTACTCCAAAGTAATTAAAAAATAACTATGGATCGTTGATCTACAGGGCATTTATCATCATGTATTACTCCCTATAAAATGTAATAAGGGAAATATATATTTATATTATTCTATTTAGAAAAATAGATAAAATATCCTCCTATTAAATCTAACTTCCATATATGATGTAAATTGTCATCAACGTGACGAAGCAAACGTTGTGAGGTGCGTGACATTAACATGTGCTAGTCAGCCTAAGATGATCGATCTGTTCACGTGACGTAACCTGCTAAGGTGCTTTTAGTTTTATTACCATCCTTTTGTAATACTTTGTCACACATGTATGTATGTTGTTACTTGCGATGTGATGTATCCTACACATAGACACGATGGTGATATATGTATACGTGACATGATGGATCTAAAATTTCATACGTGAAATCATCATGGGATGTGCAACAAACACTGTTTGTTCATAAAAATGGGGTACAGTAAAAGGATGAACATAGATCTAGAAATTCAATAAAAGATTAAGCTGGCAACTATAACTGATGACAGTTAATATTAATTAATGAGAAAAACAGGGAAAACCCGGCTGGGTGTTCGCTCGCGCGAGCAGAGCGTGACCACGTGAGGCACGCCCATGATGCTCGAGATTTTTCTTTTTGACCGGGAATCTCTTTTTCCTGGATTATTTTAATTATTTTGTTTTTAAAAATCAAGGATTGGGAAATTTTTAAAAACCAATCTTACCTTAGAAGGCCGCTGGCTGGCGTGGTTTAAGGCTATAGTGCCCAAACTGACAAACCCTCTGCAACTATGTAGTCTCTATTCAACCTCCACTGTCACAACACGAGTACCCACCAACCCACCAAGTATTTTTGCACTCCAGCTTGACTTGTTTAGGTTCCCGCCTTGTCTTTGATCAGTACCATCTTTGACCTCATCTCGCATATTACTCCTGCTTGTCGCCAACATGCCAAAGTGCTAGGTGTGCATGGTCCGCCCTTCGTCATTTTGTCCCTTGTTCCAAGTCTCCGTGTTCATTCTTGACCGCCTATATATGTGTCCACTGGTCCAAACCTCTCGCTTGACCATTGCTCTTAACTATTGCCAATGATCATTTTGATGCACGCAAACCCTACACATTACAGGCCAAAAGACATGTTGCACCACACACACATCAATTCCATATTGGTTAGCTCAAGTCACCCTAGAGCCAACTCAACCCAGAACTCGATATCTAATCTTGACAATCAGTCAATCACCTATCATTCTTGATATGAATATAAATCCACCATATCATCTCACCATCAATGAAATATCAGGTGCAGGACTCTTCGACTATATCAAAAAATTATGGAGCTCAACAACTCGGCTGAACACACCTCAAGCTAGTTTCGAATGGCACCAGATTGATGCTACAGAAACTTGTTCAGCTTCTCTCTCAAATCGCCAGCTGCACCTGTTAGTTAGACACGCTCCATGCTGCTGTACCGTGTTCCCTCAAATGCAACTCTTGAAATGTTACTGGAGCTTATGAAAACGGATAACACAATTCACAAAAAAAAATCGCAATATTACAGGTTCCAAATGGGCTCCAGGCCTCCAAGCATGAAAGGAACAGTAAACAAGTCTCAAATAATCAAAGTATAAACCTTAGCTTAAAAACTGAAGGAGCACTGCTCTTTCATTTTTAAGGAGAAAGAAGAAGATAAAACTCAATCCAGATGTCTTGAAACATATAAGCTCAAAGCTACATTAAGAAATATAGGCCATATGCTAAGTTTCCTGAGGTATATTTCTTCCTTGACGATGAGCATCTGTAGGGGACCTAAGGTCGGAATTCGTCCGAGCCCTCAGTGTGATCAAGACTTTTAAGTGCAGTGCGCAGAGGTGATCATCAGTCGTTCAGTGCTTGGGAATTGAATGCCGTCCCTCCCCCTTTAATCGACCCACAGCAGCATGCTCACAAGTCAAGTGTACATCACTGCATCCTCACCGGTGGCTGCAATCTCTCCCTAGCATAATCTGAAAACATACAGCGCGGAAAACATAAAAGCATGATATTACCAGACCGAGACTGAGATATATGCTTCAGAGTTCAGATTGGCTACAACGCGGAGAAGAAAACAATATAATAAAAAGTTCCTGTGTATAGACAATTTCAAAAAAATATTGGGGGCTATTTGAATGGAGTTCCTCCCAGACAAATGCATCCTGGTGCAGGCAAATATTTGAAGCCTTCATCCAGACAGCCCCTAGTCCTTAGCAAGTTGAACCAACCAAAGATAAAGTTGGAACAACTATGTGAGATTGCAGTATTTTAGATATGGATATCCATTTTTTCTTGATCCCGGCAGGTATCATAAACCATACTTTTGTGTCACTAAACTGAGACTGAGATAAACACTTACAAGACTGGAACACTATGAACGTTCTAACAAGATACGTCAATTATTCACAAATCACAGCTGAGGAAACTTATAGATGAGTATGTATACCAGGAGTGTAGAAACTTGCGTAGGGAACGATGGCCTGGAAGTTCTGGCTCTCGCATATCTGCTTGATCCGGTCAGATTTCAACTCGACGGCGAAGATCCCGTCATTTGAATGTATGAAAATGGTATTAGCACCCTCTGAGAAGCCGACCGCAAGGAGTCTGGTGGAGGGGTCACCAATGGTCATGGGGAGCATCGTATCCAGCTCGATCACCCTGCCCTGCACCCATCCCGCGGCAGCACCCCTCCAGGACCACAGGTGGAGGCTGTAGCCCTCCACGCCGGCGACTCCCAGCCCGCCGTCTTCCGCCTTCACGAGGGCCATGTTTCCCACGAGCAAGGGTGGCAGGTTATTCATCACTGACAGCTCATGCCTGCCCAATTCGTACCTGAGGACTCTGCGACCGTCCTCTAGGAGGAAGTAGAGCGCGCCTCCGGCGAGCAGGCTGGGCCCCATCACGTCGCGGGACCTCGAGATGGGCCCGATGTGAGCCGAGGCCAGCGCGCTCCACGTTCCGGTCTCCGACGAGTAGACGCTCAGCCACGTGAAACTGACGTCGTCCTCCACGAGGTTCTCGTCGTCGGCGGTGCCCCCGAAGACCACGAGGAAGGGGCCCCCGCGGCCGCAGTGGACGTGATCGCAGCCATCCGCCGCGCAGAGGACGGCTCCGGTGAGGTGGTTGTACGGGATCTCCGGCGCGTCAGGCAGGTGCTGCTGGTTGCCGGTGATGGGGATGAGGCCAGCCGGATGGATGGTGTGGACAAGCACGCGGCCGTGGCAGCAGTCGAGGGCGACGCAGCCGTAGCAGTCTAACGCCGGAGGGATGAGCGGGCAGGCGACGCTCGTGGTGGTCACGAAGCTGTTGTAGTTGAGGAAGCCGAGCACGGGGGTGTTCCGTGGAACTCGCGGTAGCGGCGGAGGAAGCCGAGGTCGGAGAGGAGGTGGCGCCAGGATCTGCAGACGAGGGAGGTGCGGAAGAGGTGCGCAGGCTCATCCGGCGAAAGGCGGACGAGGATCTCGTCGATGAGGTCGTCCGTCAACTCCGGCAGTGAGCTTGGTGGCGCCATCTCGCTGCTTCTCGGGCCGGAGGACTCGAATGGGACGACGCGGAGTTTTCTTTCCATTTTTTTTTTCCTTTAAGGCCTACTTCGGAAGCAGCTTTCCCCGCGGGGTCCCGCCATTTTCCCGGGGCTAAAAACCCACGCGGTAATTTTCTACGCGTCGCGGCTTGAGTCCATTTGGAAGCTCTCCGCACAGGTGTTTCGGCCCCGCGGGAGCCGGGTTTTGACGGGGAAACCTGCCTGGCCTCCAGACACGGGGCGTCGTTCCCGTCCCTTTCCCTCTCGCGACCCTCCGCCTCGACTCGACTCTCCGTCATCGCCTCGGCTCCTCCGGCCTCGCCTCGACTCTCTGTCGTCGCTTCGGCTCCTCCGGCCTCGACTTCTCCTCCGTCGCCATCACCTTGCGGCACCAGCATCTACGTCTCCGCAGGTGAGCTCACTTCCACTTGCATATCCCTGCACCGCATCTAGGGTTTCTGATCCTATCCTCACACGTTTCCTGTGGATCTTGGGACTGTGGATGGCCGCATCTTCCTCCCCACTCCGTCCTATGCATCCGCTCGCGAATCACGACCGCTCGCACAGCTCTTCATCCGCCGCCCGCCGACCCGACCACGACGGCTCCACCACTACTCCGTGACTGATCGGCCTCGTCGCAAGATCTGGTGAGCCATTGTGTCGTCCGCGAGCAACACCGACATCGCCAGCAACACGACACAACCTCTGCCTCTACAAGTTAGTCTTCTGTTCGCATCTCACACCCCTTCTTGTAGATCTGGCCAAAACAACTACTAGGAAGATCCACCGTGCTGTACCAAGGTTATTTCAGATCCAATTGCTTCATGTAGCTTAAAGAACTCAACTGTTGAACTACTTTACTATTCATTAGCAGAGTGATTCTATGGTTTCTTGTTTGTGATGTGAAAATAGATGTAGCTTAAAGAACTCAACTATTGAACTACTTTACTATTCATTAGCAGAGTGATT
Source organism: Miscanthus floridulus (assembly GCF_019320115.1). Classification (NCBI taxonomy): domain Eukaryota; kingdom Viridiplantae; phylum Streptophyta; class Magnoliopsida; order Poales; family Poaceae; genus Miscanthus; species Miscanthus floridulus. The sequence continues at coordinate 80,996,330 of NC_089583.1, forward strand.
CTATGGTTTCTTGTTTGTGATTCTATGGTTTCTTGTTTGTGATGTGAAAATAGAACTCAATTGCTTCATGTAGCTTAAAGATTCAACTGGTGAGCTGGTTTCTGTGTTCAGAACACCATTGCAATAGAATAGGATGGCATGTCGTGATGGATTTTTTTCTAGCATTGCACAACAACTATATGCATGCTTATAACGGTTTAGACATACACTGGTTGGGACGTTTGGTAGTCTTGCTATTTTCTAGCATGCAGACTAGTATAGTAACCGATCACTGTAGTAGCAATTTTCTGCATGGTGACTGATGCATTTCTTTTATCCCATTGCAGTAGAGAAAATAGAATGCAGTTTATTTAGGAGCTGAGCACCTAGTTTTTCAAGTTTATGGGGGCTTAGCTGTGGCAATCATGCAAGTTTAGAGGAGCAAACCACAACTGAATGCCTTCTCTCTTTTCCTTTTTGTTTACACTTGTTTCTCTACTTGTTTACCTTGCATTCAGGTGCACATAGCTCAGTTCTCAAGTGCATACGACTCTTGCTAAATCTCTCTGACTAATGAGGGCATGATGCTTTTGCAGGAGTGATTTTCTGCTGCGTCTTGGGACGGGGTGACACTGGTGTTAGGTTAGTTTCCCCCACTGTTGTTTTTTCCTAATTTGGCTGTTCGTTTCTGTTGTCAGTTATGTTCTAAAAAAAATTGAATGCATGCATGCCTGGATGAGTAGGTGCTGCCTGGATGATTAGGTGTTGCTGGATGATTAGATGTTTTCTCCACTTTTTTAGACTTTTAATACTTCTTGATGCTACTATGTGAGTTGTTGGTGATTTTGTATAGAGAACTTTGTGGTATGGATGAGATGATGCATGTAGCCTTGTGATTAGTTATCCAAAGGTACAGTAATTAGCTAGCTGCTGGGCAAAGTTAGTTAGGGTCCATGTAGACTTGAGATGCTACATGTAGCCTTGTAAATGTTTTTCGCCCACTAGTTAATCATGGAGCTGCTGAAGGGACTGGCTTCTGGTTCTGGGTTTTAGACTTGAGCAGCTCGTCACTCAGCTGGGGCAGTGATAGTTGAAGTTTATTTTCTGTGATGTGCTTGAGTTTATTACATATGACACTTGTGACTTGCTGTGCTTGAGTATTGGCCTTGTGCCTTTTATTTTATATATATGTAATAATATAATTTCATATATGTAACACTAGATGGCTTCTTGGGAAGAGCTTTCTAGAAATTTTTTATTGGAAGAGGAAGAAGAAGAAGATGAGCTATTCTTTATTCTTCTCCCTGTTGTAATGCCCTTTCTCGATGAAGAGAAAACACCTGAGCATACCTCTTCTCTTCCTGGTGCTAAAAAGGTTAAAGAGATTCTCGAAGGACACGAGAATTGGTGCAAGGAAGAATTTAGGATGGAGGCTGAAATATTTAGAGCTATAGCAAACTTTCTCAGGGCCGAGAACTTGCTGCATGACACACGTGGTATGAAGATTGAGGAGCAACTTGGTCTTTTTATGTTCATGCTCTCTCATAATGCAAGCACAGAGAGGCTAAAGAAGGAGTTTCAACATAGTGGTGAGACAGTGCATAGGAAAATATATGATGTCTTCAATATCATTCCAACATTAACCCAAAAATTCATCAGACTTCTGAATCCAAGCCACACACACATGAAGATTACATGTGACCCTAGATTTATGCCATTCTTTCAGGTTGGTTAATACATACAGTACGCTTTCCTTAATACCATTCCTAAATACAATCCAAATTTTTAGTAAATTTTCTTACCTGCAGAACTGCATCGGCGCTATTGATGGTACGCATGTCCCAATCACAATTGGACAAGACAAGGCCAGTCCCTATAGAAATAGGAAGGGGACACTATCGCAGAATGTTATGTTTGCCTGTGACTTCGACTTGAAGTTCACTTTCATCTCATCTGGTTGGGAAGGATCCGCATCTGATGCAGGAGTGTTGCGGTCTGCCCTTGGCAAGGGATTTACTTGTGCCAGCAGGCAAATTCTATCTTGTAGATGGTGGATATGCAAACACACCATCATTCCTTGCTCCCTACCGAGGAGTTAAGTATCATATCAGTGAGTTCAGGAGACGTGGCAAGAGGGGAAATGCATATGCCAACTACAAGGAATTAGTTCAATCATCGGCATGCGATTCTTCGAAATCACATTGAGAGGGCCTTTGGGGTTCTCAAAAAGCGGTTTCCAATTCTGAAAGTGGGGACACATTACCCAATTGAATCTCAAGTTATGATTCTAGCAGCTGCTGCTATGTTTCACAACATCATTAGAGGGTTGAATGGGAGTGAAGAGTGGCTAGATATCCTACCTGATAATATCAACCCATCAAATTATGTTGACATGCCAGAGGGAGACACTAACTACCCAAGTGAGATGGAATCAAACCATGGAAATACCCTACGAGACTAGATAGCCCATCAGATGTGGGCTGCCTACAATGTGTAGGATATTAGTGTTTGAAATGTAATTTATGAGTTATGTATTTCTGTAATACATTATGTGATGCAACATTCTATAATAAATTCTCCAATACATTCTATAATACATTATGAGTTATGCATTTTCTGTGTGATGCAACATTCTGTAATAAATTCTCCAATACATTCTATAATATTTTATGAGCTACGTATTTCTGTAATTATTTCTTGCAGCAATGTTGAAGGCAAGGGCTACATGGAAATCTAGATATGAGAAAGGGCTTGTTGACATTATGAGGGACCATGTGAACATCCCCTTGTTCAGGGGTCAGAATGGATGGAGTGGAGAGGGTTGGAGAAGTATCTCAGAGAAGTTTACCCAAATGTATCCTTTAGCATGCTTCACAAAGCAACAACTACAAGAGAAGGAAAAGGAGCTAAAGGGTAGCTGGAAGGCGATACATGTAGCGTTAAAGGATAGTGGTGTTGGTTGGAATGACTCATTGGCCATGGTCATTGCGGAACCGGAAAAATGGAAGAAACTGATCAATGTAAGATTTTTTCACTAAACCAAAAAATTGTTGCCATATTCTGGTTGCAAGTACTAACTATGCTGTTGTCTTGGTATTAAATAGGATAATGGAAAAATGGCTAGGTTCCAGAAGAAGCCGTTTCCTTTATATGAAGATTGTACGTCATTGTATGCTAGTATGTTATTTGAAACTTCTCTCTAAGGTTATGTAGCCTTATTGTTCTACTTGAGACTAAAGCACCATCTAACTTGATAGTATGACTGTGCACTGCTTTTAGTTTACGTTATAGTATGCCTGCACTTGAATAGGAAGAGTTAGTTTTTATTAGTCACTCTCACAGCCTCACTCGCCCACTCTCTAAACGCAGCGAGCGATCTCTCTCTGCTTTTTTCTCGCCTTTGCTTTGCTTTCCTATATACTGCAAAGGCGCACCGTTAAAAAAAGGAAGAAAGAAATAAGGAGATCTATAGTTCACATCAACTGAGCACTATAGTGTTAGATCAGCATTTGCATAACTAGTATATCTATAGCGTCTCTTGGTTGGCCGCTCTATAGTTCCCTCACCATCATTGTCAGTCCCTCCAGTTGAAGGCAGTGCCGGCCTCTGCTCTTGATTCTTTATCTTAGGACAAGAGCCCAAGGTGATGTGCCTCTTGCGATGACTAGTCCCAGCAATCTTTGAACTAGAGCTGTAAGCAAAGGTTTGCTTGCAGAGCTTGCAGCAAGCCCTTGTGTCCCTACCCATGATGGCTTCAATAGTGAAGTGCTCCCATACCAAGGACTTCTTTCTCCTTCGTCTGGTTCCAGTAGTAGGAGGGGTTGTTACCTCAGAAACAACCAACTCATTTCCTTGAACCAAATCATCACCTTGGGAATGGTAAAATCAGAACATTGTCGAAGTACAAAAATGGCAGGGGTTCGATTCTTGAGCATAATAGAACCGACAAATACATCATAATTTCATGATAGAAAGTCCTAGTAATCAAAGGAACTAGAGCACAACTCCAAAAATAAGTTGTATTAACAACTACACACTAAGTTCCTTCCTCAACAGCTCAGATTCTTGCACAGGCTCATACAAATCAACAAATCCTATACTTTATTTTTCTTGTTTAGACAAGATTTAAACCATAGGAAGTGTTCCTATTTTTCGCCCACCCATCAGTTTCTAGTAAAAGTAGTAACTCTTCCTTTTTTTTTGCATAGGAAGTGTTGCTACAGGAGATCTAAACTTCACATCAACTGAGCACTTGCAGCCTGCTCCTCTTGTTCCTATTGCTGCTCCAGCTGCTCCGGCTACTCTGGCTGCTCCAGCTGCTCCAGTTGCTCCTGTTGTAGTGTCTGATAGCACAAGTCCAGGTGCTACTTTTGATGGGCTAGACGTCTCAAGTGCACGCAATGAAGCTCAGTCTGCACCTTCCAATCAAGATTCTATGCAAGGAACGAGTGGTGGGAGAAAGCGTAAGCAAAGTCACATTAGTGCTGCTATTGATGGTTTTGTGCAGTTTAAGAAGATGCAAACAAGTAAAACAATGGAAGCACTCAATGAAAAGAAGAAACAAGACGAAGCATTTTCAGTCGACAAGTGTCTCGATGAAGTTGATACAATGGAACTTACTGATGTAGAGAAGGCGTATGCTATGAATATCTTCAAATCTGAGATAGATAGGGAGGTATTCATGAAAATGAAAAACAAAAATGTTCTCTTGATTTGGCTCAAACAGTAGATTAGGTAATAATGCTTAGCTGCCACTGGATTAGTTTACTTTGGTATGTCTTAGCTGCTAATGCTTTTCCTTGTGCTTACTTGTAGTGCTATCTGTAGAGGCAATGTTTGAATTGAGAAGAAAAATGCAGCTGCAGTCATTGTATGCAGGTATTTCCATCATTGTGAGCACAGTATATTGCACTGGTTAGGTCAAATTTTTTTATTAGTGTGAGCCTAGAATTTGTCATTTGTCCTTGCTTATGTTCTCTACAGAACTTGGATTGCTGTTGTCAGGTTAGCTATGTGTTGCTAAATTGAGATTCTATTTTCCTGCTATGAAAGCATAGCTCAGTCCTTGTCAGGTTGTCATGATGATAGCTTTCCTAAGACCTTTCCTACAGGGAGGGTTGAACACACATTGGTAGATTGGTCAGTGTCTGAGCTGTGTTTTCCGATCTTATTTGCAAGTAGCCTCTTTTGTTTATAAAAATAATGCCTCTGGTTTTGTAGAGGAGCTGTAGTACATGCCGCTCAGTCCTTGTCGCTTGTGTATTCATGTTATGGTGTTGGAATTTTGCTACTCCTGTCCATTTTGCTAGGTTTGCTCATATCTCTCTCTGTAGTACATCTTGCTATATGTACAGTATGTCTCGGCCTTTTTTTATCTTGTGATAGAGAGGTGAGTGAGCCTGTTTGTTTTGTCCATTTCATGTGTAGAGAGATAAGGGAGATGAATGCAACTCACCAGTTCATGATATGAAATGTGTAGCAAGCATGACACTACATTGTTCTGCTGCGTATTCTTGTAAGCTGCGTATTCCCTTGTAACTCACCATTTCCTTTGTGTTACATGTAGAGGACTTGGTGGAAGCAACACATGATTAGCGAAAAAAAGTTTGTTCCCTTCATCACAAGCATCTGAGAAAATGTTCAAGCTCATAGCGAGATTTCACTCCTCCTGACTGTCAATTTTTATATACATACAGCTACTATTTGTCAATTTTTTTATGCTACAAGCATCTATGTAATATTGGTGTGTATGAACTGGAGGACCATAATATTGGTTAAATTTTTGTATCAATCAGTTTAGGTTTATGTTGATTTTGGGAGGTCTGGAGGTGTACTGCTATGCCTTGTATCGTTACTGAAACTGCAGTTCAGTGGGGATCGAAAAATCTTTTCTCCACTGCAGCTTCTTGCTATAGCAACAGATTGTTTATTTTGTTTGGACCTTAAGCTAAGCAGTGTTCTCGTTTGTTTTTCTTGTCTGAACTGCAGCTCGATTCTAGTCTTGTGTTGTGTTTCAATTCAATTCAGTTCAGTTCAGTACAGTTTAGTTTTCCCTGCACCGGCATCCTGTTGCCAAAGGACAACGTGGAAACTCCCCCCACCCGTGGTTACCTACCCTGGGAAGAGGCGGGAAGAAGAAGTTCAAAAAAATTCCATCGGGGGTTTCCTGTCCCTAGGCTAATAAGCACCTGTTGCCAAAGTAGGCCTAAGAGTGTTACTGTACACTACCTACTCGAGATTACGAACGCATGCAAGATGGGGCCAGGAAATCAGTGGAAGGCCCCTATGTGAACTATATAGGCTTACTTAAGCTTAGTGGACCCCGCAAACGCGTGGGGAAAATAGTTCTGCGGGACGGTTGTATATAGCCATGGAATTGCTGTGGATTCACAACACGGTTATACGTAATCACGTACTTTCTCCATTTCAAATTATAAATTATATTGATTTCTCTAGAATCATAAATTATTTTGATTTATCTATAATCACAAATTTTACTATATGTATGTAGATATAGTTGTATATCCAGATGCATAGTAAAAAACCCTACATCTACAAAATCCAAAACGGCTTACAGTTTGGACTGGAGAGAGTAATAACATATAAGACTGTTGTATAAATTTAGAAACAATAGTTAAAAAAAATTCTCATGTGTTAGATGATTATACAAACACACATGACATGAATCCGCCGCACGTAGATGCCCACAGCTAACCCATGAGGACCGATTTTTTCCGGATATGGCATACAACAAGAAAAAAGAAATCAACACACTGTTGTTGATACTAAGACACATAAAAGTATGTGCACTAACATTAGACATGTCTCATCTAACCATCTTGCATGCGCTCCACGCGACTGTAGATGATATGGACTGATGGGTGATGAAATGGTAGTCAGTGAAGTGTTGACGATGGTAGATGTTGGCGCTAGCTGTGCCAGATAGAAAAACGTCTAAACGAAACGTGTCCAATTACTTCACACAAATAAACGAAGATTGAGCGAGTAGTGACTCACATGTCTTGTGATACACTATTGATAGTCTTTGATCTATTTTATAGCACCGAGATATGGCATTGAGCCAAACGCTATCCGCTACCAACAAAAGGGGGTCATCGTCATTTTTATGATGTCATTGGGACGCATAGTGCTACTGCCAAGAGATAAACTAGTCGAAAATGATGTCTAGTTGATGCCCCAATACTACAACAAAACTGATGTGTACTTTATGGTTTATAGCCCCCTCCTAAGAATGTGGCGTACAACAACACAAAAAAGGCAATCAATACACGGTGATGTTACATGACACATAAAAGTGTGCACGCCACCATTAGATACCTCGCATCCAACCATGACTCATACGCTCCACATGACTATAGATGATGTGGACTAATGGGCAATGAAACGGTGGTCAGTGGAGTATTGGCGAGGGTAGACATTGTTGGTGCCAGCTGTGCTAGAGAGAGAAACACCTAGGTAAAGGTGCCCAATTACTTCACGCAAAGAAGTAGAGATTGCGCAAGGAATGATTCACCTCTCTTGTGATACACGATTGATAGTCTTTGATATGTTTTATAGCATCAACTCCTTCGAGATGGCATTCATCCAAATGGCATCTGGTGCCAACAAAAGGGGCCATGTCGTTTTCATGATGTTGATAGAGCACATCATGCTTCTGCCATGAGTACTACAACCAAGTTGTTGTGAACTTTATGGCTTATAGTCAGTTCCCCTCACCCCTCTCAAAAAAGCTGCATGGAGTACAACAATGCAACAAATTTGGGGCTAGGCTCGGGCCGAGAATTTTTTTCTAGATAGCAGGATCTGTGCCTAGGCCCTATCCACTAAGGCTCATGGGCAGCCCAAAACCCAGTGGGCTCGGGTCAAGCTCACAGGTTGATGCTTAGGTCTAAATATGACACAAAAGTATGCACAGGAAAAATAGGAACATCCTATCTTACCATCTTCGATGTGCTCCATGTGATTGTATCTGATGTGGATTGATGGGCAATCAAATGGTAGTTGCTAGCGTGTTGGCGAGGGTAGATTGTTGGCACTAGTTGTTCTAGATAGAGAAATGGTGAGATGAAAGGATTGAGTGAGGAGTAACTCGCATGTGGAGTGGAGATAGATTGAGTGAGCAATCTATCTCCATTTCTTTGAGTGAGGAGTAACTCACCTCTCTTGTGGTACCTATGGTAGTCTTTGACCTTTTGAAAGGATTAAATGGTCCCAGATGAGATGGATTGGGGCTTTAAAACATCAAAGCAACAACCCTAACTTATTCAAATTTCTGTTTCACACCTTTCATGGTTAAGCCCTAGAACTAAACAAGATCAAACTAAGAGTGTCCTTTGATAAGTCCAGTAGAAGCCCATTAGAAGCCTTGAAAAAGGCTAAACATAGTCAAATTTTTAGTATGCCTAATGATGAAAACAGAAAGAAACATGTAGGAAAGCCCCTCTCCCTTTTCTGATTCTACATTTTTTCACCAAAATGGGATAAGTGGTAACCGACAGAGGTTATATGGAGTCTAGGTGCTAGCTATTCAAGCATCTCTACATGGAATACATAATGTTCCATCAAACGAAAGGGATAACTTGATAGTGACATGTGTTATACATGGAACTTTTGAGGTATTCAGCTATTCATCTAGCACCTCTACATGCGAACCAAGGGGTCATACTTGATAGTACATGGAACTATTGAAGTATTAAGCTATTTGGGAATTGGTGGTGGTTCTTATTGCAAATATATCACTGCCAACATAATATGAAAATGACACATTCCATGATACCACCATAGTTGTAGGAGCTTATTCTAATGAGTTCCATAGGTTTTCATGAATATTAGGTTACATGAAAGACATTATGCAAAGATGAAGCACTTAAGGCCAAAAAGTGGGTTGTCGACCTACCCATAGCTTGCCCAGCTTACTATCTAGCCAAACCAAGTACCACTCCCCAACATGCAAAGAAACATAATCTAAGTCCCATGGAGCAGTTGGATCAATGATAGTGTGATCCAATAGACACGATGAATGTCCCATGGACCCAATGGAACACCAACAGAAGACAAGCAACCAACATTGCAACACCCCACCATGTCAAAGTGCATCCCAAGAATAAAACAAGTGTCACAAGAAAAACCAATGGAACCAAAGCTCTCATCTAGGTCAGATGAGCTCGGGCCCAATGCTCCTTAAACTTGGTCACTGTGCAAGGAAACACAATGTAAATCACCATAGGATCAAGGTCAGTTCAGTTAAGTGGGCAAGATGGAACACCACATGGATAAAAAGAGGTACTTAGAGAGAGGCATGCAGGTGGATAATACTAGATTAGGCATCGAAGCAAAACTGGAGGCCTAAACCATATTACTAGTTTTGAGTCCACCTCAAACTCCAAGAGATGCCTGCACTCCAATCACTATGAAATCGCATATCGAGTCTAATTTCATTGTTCTATATCTACACAGAAAGTTGAGGATATAAGTTTTCCAATGGAGCAAGTCCATGTCTAAATTTCTCAAGAGTTAATAGGAATCATCAAAACAAGTGGGCACCTGGAATCTTTAAGGTGATGCATCATCGTCTTTTGGGTCACTCAGTTGTGTATCATGTCAGAGTCCATTAGGGATGCTTAGAGGAGTCCTCGACCACCCCTCATACTATATATTTTGTAGGCACAATCTAGCTTAGGGTTTTGGATTTGCTTAGATGAATATGTCATCTAACATTTTTGTCATATATGTGTAACGCCCCAAAGTCCAAATGGCACATATCCACTCTGCACGTTGTATATCTCCATTGTGCTTTGGATAAAGTGCCACCAGTGGTATTTATAGTGATATGGAATGTGTAAGCTACTTATAGACTATGGCAGAACCACCCAAGTTATATGGCCCACATGTGCCTATCATTGTCTTTTAGACTTCTGAGTGCTGCACATGGGAGCCACACAACTCTGGTAGTCTGTCGGGTGTCCTCGGGAAACCCTGAATCATCCATGTTTACCTTTCCAAGCAGTATACATTATAGAAAGCATTGCATTATTACAACAGTTGTACAAATATGTTACATCAGAGTAATAGCGGAAATCTTACAAACCATAAGTTTACAAATCATTCATTAAGTGATTACAATTTATAGGTTTTAGCCAACTCGGTAGTAGGGTAGCATGATGGGTACCACTTGAAAGACACACAAGAGAGTTTCACCCTACCCATGGGTGCACACCAAACTTCTCTACTGCTGGCTCTCCTTCTGCAACAAGGGTTAACAAACCCTGAGTATAAAGGTACTCAACAAGACTTAACTAACGAAAAGGAAAGACTCCAAGGATATGCAGGCTTTACGGGAATCAAGGTAAGTCTATAGCAAGAATCAAGATTACTTTTACAGAGAAGCTTACTAAAGATTGATCCTTACTTTTAATGTTTTAGCTCAAGTTAAGTAACTAGGAGTCCCTAGTTTGCACCTAATCTAAATGAATCACTTCTTTAACCATATCATCTCATGATCATAGTACTAATGTTTCAGTTGTTAACTACAATGCAGGGCAGTTGATCAAGTCTTCTTCTCTGAGAAGCAGCAACGATTCAAATCGATTTGGCCCAGCTGGGGTTTCCTTACCACACGACATTTGCAAGTCCTAGACCTACATATATCAACCTTCACATAGATCCTCCAAAACATGAATGGGTTTGCGCCACTCGAGAGCACAGTACTCCACCATCATACGTCATCCCTGATGTTTCCGTAGGGTGGGTACACGCTACTCTCGCCATCTCTCCACTCCCAGTGCATAGTTGTCCTTTCTCATAATGGAATAGCCAAGATATTAGGCTTACCGAAGTATGTGGCTAGTACTACGAGGTCTCAACACAAGCAAGCCTATAACAAATGGTCCTCAATCAACACAGGTGGGGCACTATGTCAAGACTCCATTCTTGACGCAAGCAAAGAGTCCGCCTGATCTCAAATAAAAATTCATGATCATTATTAAACCTCAGGACCAACCTCGAGTATAGAACCATAAACTCATTACTCAACTTTTATCAACTAAGCATGGCTAAGCATCATACAACTACCATACCAGCAGGGTGACAAGGATATGAGAATCGAAAAGACAAGACAGGAATGCAACAATTAGTATTCAACCAACTCCAATTTACTTAAATGCAACAAGCATAAGACCTATGTGAATAGCATTTGTAAAACACAAGGAAATGGGTTTATGCTTCAGGGCTTGCCACATAAAACCACAGAAAAGAAAACCAACTCCACTGACAAGAAATCCACTTTTGGATCTTGCTCAACAACGGAAATCCACTCTCGATCACTAAGCGTAAATAAATATGCATGCTTTAGAATGATGATGTACTTAACATAGGTTATGATGATCAAACATGATTAATTAGCTTGAGTACCACTTTCCTTCATAGTAATATTGAGTTAATTACTCACAAAGCAATATTGGTATTATTATTATCAATTTGAATATGAGCACAACCAATAGTAATTAAATTGCCAAGGAACATCAGAGGTGTTTATGTCCCATGGCCTTCAATCAATCCAAAATAACACTCAAGTCATTTAATGATTAACCCTAATCATTTAAGCATTTATTAAATAATTATTAAAGCATGGAATTAAGTGGATAATTTTTATTCATCAAAATAGTACCAATTTTTTTGTGAATGCAGGTCTAAGCATGTAAAGCATACACAAAAATTTTCATGATTAAACGATAATTATTTTGACCTATTGCATTTATTAATAAAAAGCTAATTTTTAAGCTTGCCAAAACTATTGATTTTCATCATTTCTTATTTTCCCTAGGTAGAGCACACAAAGACAAGCTTACAAAAAAATGTTCATAATTTTATCACACTTCTAAAAATTTATATGAATTAAACAAGAAACTACATATTTGAATCATTTCTGAAAAAGATAAAACAGATGAAAATCATTTTTCACTCGAGTCCAGTCTACCTGCGCTCACTGACAGTGGGCCCAAGTCAACTCTGGTGGCTCCTCCGTGTTGACCGGTGGGTTCTTGCCGCTGGCGAGACCTCCGGTGACACGCTAAGCATGATGACGTGGTAGAGATAAAACAAAAACAACCAGAAGCATCAGGGGCTCACCACGGGCCTACTAGACCACTCGAAAGAGGCGAAGATGTGATGGAAGTGCATCGTCGTCGACGATGGCGACTACGGCGGTGCGGACACGACGACGAGATGGTGTTCTAACCCTACTGGTACACGAAACAAGCAACGGGAACTCTGGTGAGCACCAAGGCCTCATGGCTAACCCATAACTGCAGTGAATTGAGCAAGAGGCTTACTAGAGCGGGCTAGCCACGGTGAGGGTGACCTCACCGGTGATGGCAAACCACCATGGCGGAATCGATGCATGTGACCAATTTTGTCGACAAGGGTCAAGACAAGACAGTGTAGGCGATGCGTTGGATCAAGGCAGAGCTTCAGACGTGAGGAATTGAACTGAAAAATTGTGGCGGTGATGAATTTGACCAAGGAGACAAGGTGCATGGTGTCAAGAGAGAAAGGAGGAAGGAGGAGGATGATGACGTCACAGGCTTTAGTGGCAAGGGTGTGACATCCGCGTGCGACAGCAGCAGTTTGCTAAAGCCATGTGAAGTAGCTGCGTGCCTCCGCGCGGTTGTAGGGTCGAGATGGCAGACTAGAGGGGGGGGTGAATAGTCCTTTCTAAAATTAATCACGTCGGCTAACCAAAATAAGTGCGGAATTAAAACTATTGGTCTAGCCAAGACTACACCCCTCTATCTATGTTCTCTAGCACCTTCCAAAGATACTAATTAAGCAACAAAGGTGCCAGACTAGCTAGAGCTCACCTAACCAATTCTAGAAGCAAGGTCACACAAACCTATGCCACTAGTACTTCAAGCAACAAGGGAGCTCCTACACATGCTAGTAAGCAAAAGCACAAAGCCAACTAAGCTCACTAGCAATGCTTAATAACAAGGCAACCAATGCCAAATTAGAGAGCAAATACTTAGCTACACAAACTAAGCAAAGTGACTAACAAGGTTACACAAACCAAATTAGTCATGCAAGGGAGCTACTTCTATGCTACACAAGCAAGAAGGTAACTAGTGAGCTATACAACCAAACTAATTACAAAAGCAACTACACAAGCACAATGTATATGAAAGTAATTACAAACTTGTGTAACAAGGATGCAAACCAACGAGAAGAATAAAGTTGACACGGTGATTTTTCTCCCGAGGTTCACGTGCTTGCCAACACGCTAGTCCCCGTTGTGTCGACTGCTCACTTGGTGGTTCGGCGGCTAATTGGCATCACCCACCAAGCCCGCACATCAGGCACCGTAAGAACCTACCCTGAAAGTGAGGGTAGCTCAATGACACGCTTTACTAGAGTTGCTCTTCGCGGCTCCCACGGGGCGAGCACAATGCCCCTCACAAAGCTCTTCTCCAGAGCACCACACAAGCTTCTTGCGGGCTTCGACGGAGACCACCACCAAGCCATCTAGGAGGTGGCAACCTCCAAGAGTAACAAGCACCACCGGCTTGCAACTTGATCACCTAGTGCCACTCAATGCGACCTCATGATGCAATCGCACTAGAATCGCTCTCTCACACAATCGGATGATCACTATCAAGCATATGTGAGATGGAGGGCTCCCAAGCACTCTCAAGCATGGACACAAAGTCCCTTGAGGTGCTTCACACTAGCCATGGCTGAGACCACCTTCTATTTATAGCCCCATGGGCTAAACTAGCCATTACCCCTTCACTAGGCAAATGTTGGGACGACCGGACGCTCCAGTCGTATCGACCAAACGCAGGACCTCAGCGTTCGGTCAATGGATGCTCGCCACATGTCGCCTCCATTCAACCTCAGTCACTTGATCTCAATGGTCAAGTGATGACTACACACAGCTGCACAAACTGACCGGACGTAGCAACCACAGTGTCCGGTCGTTTCCAGTAAGGTACCAGTCGCGACCCGACGCGTTCGGTCGGTCATGATCAGATGCAGCATCAGCATCTGGTCCTTCTCCAACTTTTCTTTGTCATCTACATCACTGTATGTCAGCCTGACCGGATGCACCCTACCAGCGTCTGGTCACTTCCAGCGCCAGCGTTCGATCGAAGACCGACGCCTACATGCTCCCTACAGTCACTGACCAGACATAGGACCCCAGCGTCCGGTCACCATGTGACTAGCGTCTGGTGCACTCTGTGAGACCCTGTCTTTTCTATATAGGGTGCCGGTGGAGTTAGAACCCATGCCTCCATTCCTTCACCGAGTTGATCCACATCAACTCCAACTTCATCTCCTTTGTAAATGTGCCAACACCACCAAGTGTACACCACCATGTGTATGTGTGTTAGCATTTTCACAAACCTTTTCCAAAGGATTAGCCACTCAACTTGCCATGCCACTCAATCCTAGCAACGATGCAAAGTTAGATCACTCGAGTGACACTTAGAAGACCGATATGCAAACAAGTTTGCCCCTCTTGATAGTACGACCATCTATCCTAAATCCGATCACAAACTTCTCTACACACCTATGACCGGTGAAATAAAATGCCCTAGGTTATACCTTTGCCTTGCGCATTCCATTCCATCTCCTCCAATGTCGATGCAACACATGCACCAACAAGATCAACAATGATATGATCCACTTCATATCATCACGTAATCATATTGGTTCATCGATCTTGACTTCACTTGCTTTTCACTGTTGCCTTCATCCATCAGCGCCAAGTCTTGCTCAAGCTTCACCGCCACGTGGTCCATCGCTCCAAAGCCTTCGGCTTCCCCTTCATGCTTACAACTGATCCATCAAGCCAAGTCTTGTCTTGATCTTCTCCACCTTGATCAAATGACTCAATGTCATGTCTCATGTGCAATGAGCTCCTTCATCATCACATGTGTGAGCTTTGCAACATCTCCAAGCCATTTTCACCTTCATGGCATATGTTGCTCACACATATATACCTATGGACTAATCACCTGTGTATCTCATATAAACACAATTAGTCCACCTAGGTTGTCACTCAATTACTAAAACCACACAAGGACCTTTTAGCAGTTCAGCGGCACCAAAGCGGTGGTGGTTAGCAATGAGCTAGCGAGCTGCCTACTGCCCAAACTAACACTAAACCCAACTAAAACCTAGCTGTTCATCATGCTCTAACTTTCGATTCCTCAATGAAAATTGATGAGAATCCTTAATCAAAGTTGTTCCTTATACCAAGGTCTACAACTTTGGTTGAAAGACCATCATCAAAGGATAACTTTTTTTGAATATTTTTGGACTCAAACATAGGTACTTTGAAACTATTTTAAAACTAAAAATAGAGTTCGGATTAGGGTTTTGCAAATTAATAACTTAGCAACTTTGGCAATTAATTTGTGATTAACTATTAATCAAACATATCAATCAATACCACCATTGCATAGTACAAACTTTGTACTAATAAACGATACTATTGTTTGAACAAATTTAATTGAGAAATTCATTTTAATATTTCCCCCAAAATTGAATTTAAAACCAAACTCCAAGACAGCTAAAAGATTGTTAGTGTTGGAATTCAATCCTATTTCCAAATTTGGGGTTCCAATTTTAGTGAGTTAAACTTGAATTCATCCCCAACCCTTGTCACTAGTGTAAAGTACACATCTTACACTTCAAAATTTATTAAGGCATGTTTCCAAGTATTTTAGTGAATTTTTAAAATAGAAGGTCACAAAGTACCTTGGAAACATTTTTTGTTCTAGCTCATACACCACACCTATGCATTGCTTAACTAACCAAATAACATTGATTTTAGTTCATGCAAGACATGGTTAGCTAAAAGGTATGCTTATGATGCATGATGGTGACATGACCAAGTTTTAGTGATGCTTAACACCAGGGGTGTTACATCTCTCCCCCCTATAGAAATCTCGCCCCAAGATTATGAAACACCTAAAGCCTAGGTTTAAGTAATGGAAAAGGAAATGTGTCAAACACATTTACAACAAGGTTTCCATAAAACAACAAGGGAGGTTACAATATTACATCAACTTTCAAAAGAAGCTTACGACGGTAGAGGAGCTAGCAACCTAAATAGATGCAAGGAAATCCGGATGATTCTCCATCTGATAATCCTCCGACTCCCAAGTAGCTTCCTATTCTAAATGTTTGTTTCACTGAACTTTATAGAATTTGATCATTCTCTTTCGAGTGACTCGATCTTTCTGATCCAAGATCCTAATAGGATATTCTGCATAAGTTAGATCTGGTTCAAGTTCTACCCCTTCAATCTCAATGATCTGTTCTGGCACTCGCAGACACTTTTTCAACTATGACACATGAAACACATTATGCACAACTGACAATTGTTTAGGTAACTTTAGACGATAAGCTACCGATCAACACTGCTCTATAATTTGAAAAGGACCAATGTAGCGAGGTGCTAATTTCCCTCAAACTCCAGAATGATTAACTCCTTTCATAGGTGATACCTTCAGATAGACATGATCTCCCACCTTGAACACTAAAGGTCGATGTCTCTTGTTAGCATAACTCTTCTGATGGGACTATGCTGCTTCATATTAGCTTGAATAAGCCGAACCTTTTCTTTAGTTTCTTTCACTAAGTGTATACCAAAGAACCATCTTTCTCTAGGTTTAGACCAATTCAGAGGAGTTCTACACCTTTGGCCATAAAGAGCTTCAAACGGTGCCATCTTAATACTTTCATAATAACGGTTGTTGTAAGAGAACTCTGCTAAAGGTAGACACTCATCCCACATAGCTGAATAAGTGAGAACACATGATCTCAACATATCCTCCATAATCTGATTGACTCTTTTAGTCTACCCTCCAGTCTGTGGATGATAAGCTGAACCATGGATGAGCTTAGTACCCATTCCCTTGTGCAACTCTTTCTAGGACTTGGAGACAAATTATGTATCCCTATTAGAAGTAATAGTCTTTGGTACACCATGAAGACTTAGGATTCGTGCAATGTATAAGTTGGCATAGATAACTACTAGATCCCTTGTCTTTACTAGAAGAAAGTGAGCTACCTTAGTGAGACGATCAACAATGACCCAGATAGAATCACAACCTTTGGATGTCTTGGGCAGACTAACAATAAAATATGTACTGATGTCATCCCATTTCCAAGATGGAACTAGCAAAGGGTGCAGTGGCCCTATAGATTTTAGATGGATAGCTTTCACTTGCTGACAAGTGTCACACTTGGCAACATATTGAGCAATCTCTATCTTCATTTTGGTCCACCAGAACCTCTATCTCAGATCCTGATACATCTTATTACATCCTAGATGAATAAAGAATCTAGAAAAATGAGCTTCATCGAGGATCTACTAACATAATTCAGGAACTTTTGGTACTACCAGATGATTCTTGAACCAAAGAACTCCATCATCAATCCAAAAACACAGAGCTTTTT
Source organism: Miscanthus floridulus (assembly GCF_019320115.1). Lineage (NCBI taxonomy): Eukaryota > Viridiplantae > Streptophyta > Magnoliopsida > Poales > Poaceae > Miscanthus > Miscanthus floridulus. Next base: position 81,013,793 of record NC_089583.1, read on the forward strand.
TGGTCATGACTCTTTCTCGGATGTGAGCTATCCCTTTGTTCCCTTTCTGAGCTACAATAATTAGACTCTGAATAGTGGATTCAACTGTAATATTGGCTAAAGTTCCTTGTGAAACAATCTCTAGATTCAACTTTTCCATCTCTTGGCACATAGTTCTATCAAAAGGCCTTGCTATAAGACAATTGCAATTTGACTTATGATTGAGTGCATCTGCAACAACATTTGCTTTGCCCAGATGATAATGAACTTCTAGATCATAATCTTTGATTAATTCTAACCTTCTTCTCTATCGCATATTCAACTCAGATTGAGTAAAGATGCACTTTAAACTTTTGTGATCAATATAGATATGACAACTGCTACCCAACAGATAGTGACGCCAAATCTTGAGTGCATGAACAACAGCAGCTAACTCCAAATCTTGAGTAGGATAGTGCTCTTCATGATGCTTGAGTTATCTAGAAGCATATGCAATAACTCGACCTTCTTGCATCAGTACACACTCAATACCAATACCAGAGGCATCACAATAAACATCAAATGGCTTTTCAATGTCCGACTGAGCTAGAACAGGAGCGGTGGTCAGAAGCTTCTTCAAAGTTTCAAAAGCTTCATTACATTTAGGTGATCGAACAAACTTGACTTGATTCTTTAGCAACTCAGTGATAGGTTTGTAGATCTTAGAGAAATCAAGAATGAAACGACGGTAATATCCCACCATTCTAAGAAAGCTACGAACTTGGTTGACAGAGATAGGTGGTTTCCAACTAAGGATATCTCTCACTTTGCCAGGGTCTATAGCAACACCGTTGGTAGACAGAACATGCCCAAAGAATGGCAATTCATGAAGCCAGAATTCACACTTGCTAAACTTGGCATATAGCTAGTGTTCTCTCAGACGACTTAGAACAATGCGTAAATGTTCTGCATGCTCTTCTTTGTTTTTGGAGTATATCAAAATATCATCAATGAAAACTACCACAAACTTTTCAAGCTCTGGCATGAAAACAGAGTTCATTAGGTACAAAAAGTAAGCTAGAGCATTGGTTAGGCCAAAAGACATGACCAGATATTCATACAGACCATATCTGGTAGTGAAAGCAGTCTTAGGAATATCTTCTGGGCGGATCTTTATTTAGTGATAGCTAGATCTGAGATTGATCTTAGAGAACACTTTAGCTCCCGCAAGTTGATCAAAGAGTAGATCAATGCGAGGAAGAGGAAACTTATTTTTGATAGTAACTTCATTCAACGAACGATAATCAACACACAACCTCAAAGTTTTATCTTTCTTTTTCACAAAGATAGCAGGACATCCCCACGGCGATGAGCTTGGTCTAACATAGCCTTTGTCAAGCAACTCTTGCAACTAAATCTTAAGTTCTGCTAACTCTTTTGGAGGCATTCGATATGCTCTTTTGGAGATTGGAGTAGTGTCGGGTTTTAGTTCAATTACAAACTCTACATCTCTATCAGGAGGTAAACTAGGCAAATCATCTGGAAACACATCTAGAAATTCTCTCACCATCGGAATGTCCTTCACTTCCTTAACAATGGTTCCACATACTCTCTCCACTGCCCTCTTAGGAGTAGGTAGACGAATAAGTAACTTAGAACTATTATCAGGTGAGTTCAACTATATAGTCCTATTCAGAGTATCAATGACAGCTCCATGTTGGCATAACCAATTCATGCCAAGGATTACATCTATATCCTGACCTTTAAGAACAATCAGATTGGTAGGAAAGGTATGCCTAATAAGATCTATAGGTATCTGGTATACCGCTTCCTTAGTAACTAGTCGTCCACCAGGAGATTGCACACATAAACTATCCTCCACAGTCTCTATTGGTAACTGGTGCTCCATGACAAATGCTCTATTAATGAAAGTATGTGATGCACTAGAGTCAAAGAATATAACTACTGGTTGTCCGGTAATTGAAAACAGACCCATCATTATAGGTTCACCTTCTAGGATTACTTTAGCACGAGTATAGTGAACTCTGCCCTGCTTGGGAACAACTATATTCTTCCAAGCTCTCTGCTAATCATTCTGCTATTGACAAACTACGGGTATTGGAACCTTGGCCTACCTGGGCAGCTGACAATCCTGAGCATAATGTCTAGTCTGTCCATAGTTATAGCATGGGTAGTTATTATTTGGTGGGTTATTGGGATGAACACCAGTGGTATCCGGCTGGTGTGGATAGGTAAAAACTATAGCAGATTGGACAAATAACTACTGTTAGGCTTGTTACTGAGGTGGATGATACAAGGAATGATGAATAGGTTGATAGATAAACCTTGGACGCTGAATTTTGCCTCTAGAGGATTCTACAGGTACATTCTTCCTCTTCTTCTCCTAGTGCAGACGATCCTTTTCCCCGTAAGGGATGGCAATACTAACAATCTCATTATAACTAGTAGTGGGGCAGGTGGTTAGAAAAGCCTAAAGTTTGAGGTTAAGACCATGTACAAACCAAAACTTTTTATTGGCATCAGTAAGGACATACTCAGATGCATAATGAGATAAGTGATTGAATCTACCCAAGTACTCCATCACACTCTGATCTCCTTGCTGCATCGTGAGAAACTATTCCATCCTCATCTCCCTTACCCCATCAGGAATATAATGTGTTTGGAAAGTAGTACAAAAGTTAGCCCATGAAACTTGATGTCCTTCGGGCTGTGTTACAAGGAAACTCACCCACCAAGCGCCAGCAGGGCCTAGGAGTTGTTTTGCTACAAACAGAGTGTTCTAGACATCACTGCAGCAGATGAGACTAAACTTCTGCTCTATGGTGCAGACCTAGTCTTCTGCCTCTAGAGGTTCTTTAGCTTTATGAAATATGGGAGGTTGAGTTTTCAGAAAGTCATGATAAGTGTGGTAGGCTTTGGGATTCAGAAGACCCTGTACTAAAGTCTAGAGCATACACACATTGTCGATGCTGACATTTACCAGAGCAACAAGTGTATCATCTATGGTTGGTGCTTTTGGTGGATTAGTTGTGTTGGCATGGCTGCGTGGAGTACTAGGTTTAGTGGTTTTTTCAGAATGAGTCCTCATATTGTAAGGTAAGAAAGACCATCAACCACCAGATTTCCATAGATAGATAGAACAACATGGGGAGAAGAAAGGTAGCATGAATAGGACTGACAACTTAACCCAAACTACTAGCAAGGGGGAAAGTAAAAAAATATTTAATTAATGACATGATGCATGAACGATCCAATGCTCAACTAAATAAACCTATCTACTTACTTAAATTTATTATTTTAAGTAAAATAAACAAGCGAGTGACAACACACTCAGTTTTACAACATCGAGTGATATTAAACATGCTATCCCACTTTTACATAACATCTGGGTGTATCTATCACCCTTATGATCATACGGAAGACTCATAAAATAACGAAGGGAAATGCAAGAAGATTCTAAGAAAACATTCTACAAGATTAGGGCCTATTAGAGTTGAATAGACAAGGTATTCCGGTGCGGTGTAGAAGTTGGCATGCCACATCAACTCCTGAAGCATGGCTCAAAAACCCTCCCTGCCTTTAGCTCTTGTCAGGACAATCAGGTTTTTGAGAGACAACTATAGCAAGCAGGGGACGAGTTGAGAAGCAACCCTTTTGACCAAAATAGACTTCAAACTAATTTGTATTTGTTCATTTGAAAGTTTTGTAAAGTAGTACTATAATAACTTCTGTAATGACATGCTTTGATACTAGCTATGGTAGAACTGCCCAAGTTTTATGGCCCACATGTGCCTATCATTGTCTTTTATACTTTTGATTGCTGCACATGGGAGCCAGACAACTCCGATAGTCTATCGGGTGTCCTCGGGGAACCCTGAATCATCCACGTTCACCTTTTCGAGAAGGATACATTACAGAAAGCATTGCAATATTACAATAGTTGTACAAATATGTTACATCAGAGTAATAGTGGAAGTCTTACAAACCATAAGTTTACAAATCATTCATTAAGTGATTACAATTTATAGGTTTTAGCCAACTCGACAGTAGGGTAGCATGACAGGTACCACTTGAAAGACACACAAGAGAGATTCACCCTACCCATGGGTGCATAACAAACTTCTCTACTACTGGCTCTCCTTCTGCAACAAGGGTTAACAAACCCTGAGTACAAAGGTACTCAACTAAACTTAACCGACAAAAAGGAAAGACTCCAAGGATATGCAGGCTTTACGAGAATCAAGGTAAGTTTGTAGCAAGAATCAAGATTACTTTTACAGAGAAGCTTACTAATGATTGATCCTTACTTTCAATGTTTTAGCTCAAGTTAAGTAACTATTAGTCCCTAGTTTGCACCTAATCTAAATGAATCACTTCTTTAACCATCTCATCTCATGATCATAGTACTAATGTTTTAGTTGTTAACTACGATGCAGGGTAGTTGATCGAGTCTTCTTCTCGGAGAAGCAGTGGCAATTTGAATCGATTTGGCCTAGCTGGGGTTTCCTTACCACACGACATATGTAGGTCCAAGACCTACATATATAAGCCTTCACACAGATCCTTCCAAACATGAATGGGTTCACGCCACTCGAGAGCACAGTACTCCACCGTCGTACGTCATCCCTGATGTTTTTGTATGGTAGGTACACGCTACTCTCGTCATCTCTCCACTCCCAGTGCGTGGTTGTCCTTTATCATAATGGAATAGCCAAGATATTAGGTTTACCGGAGTATGTGGCTAGTACTACAAGGTCTTGACATAAGCAAGCCTACAATGAACGATCCTCAATCAACACAGGCAGGGCACTATGTCAAGACTCCATTCTTGATGAAAGAAAAGAGTCCGCCCATTCTCAAATTAAAATTCATGATCATCATTAAACCTCAGGACCAACCCTGAGTATAGAACCATAAACTCATTACTCAACTTTTATAAACTAAGCATGGCTAAGCATCATACAACTACCATACTAGCAGGGTGACAAGGATACTAGAATAAAAAAGAAAAGACATGAATGCAGCAATTGGTATTCAACCAACTCCTATTTACTTAAATACAACAAGCATAAGACCTATGTGAATAGCATTTGTAAAACACAAGGACATGGGTTTATGCTCCGGGGCTTGCCACAGAAAACCATAGAAAAGAAAACCAACTCCATTAAGAAGAAATCCACTTTTGGGTCTTGCTCAACAATGGAAATCCACTCTCGATCACTAAATGTAAATAAATATGTATGCTTTAGAATGATGATGTACTTAACATAGGTTATGATGATCAAACATGATTAATTAGCTTGAGTACAAGTTTCCTTCACAGTAATATTGAGTTAATTACTCACAAAGCAATATTGGTATTATTATTACCAAGTTGATTATGAGCACAACCAATAGTAATTAAATTGCCAAGGAACATCAGAGGTGTTTATGTACCAAGGTCTACAATCAATCCAAAATCACACTCAAGTCATTTTATGATTAACCCTAATCATTTAAGCATTTATTAAATAATTATTAAAGCATGGAATTAAGTGGATAATTTTTATTCATCAAAACAGTACCAAAATTTTTGTGAATTCAGGTCTAAGGATGTAAAGCATACACAAAAATTTTCATGATGAAAAGATAATTATTTTGACCTATAAAAATCATGGAATTTGCATTTATTAATTAAAATAGGTAATTTTTAATCTTAGAAAAACTATTAATTTTCATCATTTCATATTTTTCCTAGGTAGATCATACAAATTTAAGCTTACACAAAAATTTTCATAATTTTATCATACTTCTAAAAATTTATATGAATTAAATAAGAAACTGCATATTTGAATCATTTGTGAAAAAGATAAAACAGATGAAAATCATTTTTTCACTCGAGTCCCGTCTACCCACGCTCCTTTGTGCTGACCGGTGGGTTCTTGATGCCGACAAGACCTTCGACGATGTGACTTGCACCACCCTACTTAGGACGCTACCGCGCATCGAGCTAGGATGCTAATTCGGTAGCTAGGGTTACAATATGAGCTCGACACCGGCCATGGCGACCATGGCGGAGCGGCGGTGATGCGCCAAGCATGATGACATGGTAGAGATAAAACAAAAGTGACAGGAAGCATCAGGGGCTCACCTGGGGCTTGCTTGACCGCTCGGCAGAGGCAGAGATGCGATGGAAGTGCGTCATCGTCGACGATGGTGATTGCGGCAGCACGGACACGATGGCGAGACGACATTCTGACCCAACTGGTACACAAAACAAGTAATAGGAATGCTGGTGAGCACCAAGGACTCACAGCGGACCTAGAACTGCAGCGAATTGAGCAAGAGGCTCGCCAAAGTGGGCTGGCCATGGTGAGGGTGACCTCGGCGGCGATGGCGAACCGCCGCGGTGGAATCTATGCGTGCAACCGATTTCATCGGTGAGGGGCGAGATGAGAGGACACATGCGATGCGTGGGATCAAGGTGGAGCTACAGTTGCGAGGAATTGAGCTAAGAAGCAATAGCGGTGATGAATTTGACCAAGGCGACAAGGTGCACGACAGTGAGAGAGAAAGGAGGAAGGAGGAGGATGATGACGTCATGGGCTTTAGCGGCAAGGGCACGATGTCCGTGTGCGACAGCAGTAGCTTGCCAAAGCCACACAAAGCAGGTGCGTGCCTCCACATGGTTCAGTGGTGCCAAAGCAGTGGTGGTCAGTAGTGAGCCTGGCAAGCTACCAGCTGCCCAAACTGACACTGAACCCATTGAAACCTAGCTATTCATCATGCTCTAACTTTCGATTTCTCAACTAAATTTGATGAGCATCCTTAATCAAAGTTTTCCCTTATACCAAGGTCTACAACATTGGTTAAAAGACCATCATCAAAGGATAACTGGTTTTGAATATTTTTGGACTCAAACATCGGTACTTTGAAACTGTTTTAATACTAAAAATAGAGTTCAAATTTGGGTTTTGCAAATTAATAACATAAGCTACTTTGGCAATTAATTGGTGATTAACTATTAATCAAATATATTTATCAATAAAACCATTGCATAGTACAAACTTTATACTAATAAATGATACTATTGTTTGAACAAATTTAATCAAGAAATCCATTTTAATATTTCCCCCAAAATTGAATTTAAAACCAAACTCCGAGACAGCCAAAAGTTTGTAAGTGTTGGAATTCAATCCTATTTCCAAATTGGGGCTCCAATTTTAGTGATTTAAACTTGAATTCATCCCCAACCCTTGTCACTAGTGTAAAGTACACATCTTACACTTCAAAGATTATTAAGGCATGTTTCAAAGTATTTTAGTGATTTTTAAAATAGAAGGTCATAAAGTACCTTGGAAACATTTTTGGTTCTAGCTCATACACCACACCTATGTATTGCTTAACTAACCAAATAACATTGATTTTAGTTCATGCACGACATGGTTAGCTAAAAGGTATGCTTATGATGCATGAATGTGACATGACCAAGTTTTAGTGATGCTTAACACCAGGGGTGTTACATAGACCAAAGATGAGACAGTTTTGTGGTGGACCCAAGTTGGCCAACCTAGGGGAGGTCAACCAGCCCTCTGATTGAACGACTTGATCAATGCATGGCTTGGGTGCATTCTTGATGGAGGTTGGAAGTTGGAAATGTTAGTGGTGCCCTGGATGCTACTGAGCTAGATTAGGCGACCTAATGAAGATCGCCCCACCCCCTTTGGACTCTAATTCGTTTGATTTCCTTATGTAGATGATCAATGGCATGTACATTGTCTTAGCAAGGCAGGTATTCCAAATTGTATTTTTTTGCATGGTGGAGGTGGGCCCTTTGATCCATGTGACATCCCATCTCATCCACTCAAAATGAATCAACCTTGATCCAACTAGTGTAGGATGATGGTCATTGTGTTTTCCTAGTATTCATCAAGTTTGAGGATCACTGGCTTCCGAGGGCAAGTTGGGCTACATAGGTGAGGTTGGTCAATCCCCCTATGGCCCATCTTGCTCCATTTTGTTCCATTACCTATGCTCAAATATAACCAAAACTTGTGGAACCCATTAAAATAAACCCTATAACTATGGACGTGACCATGGAATATGTCACTTTCATATTATGTTGGTGGTAAAAAGTTAGTAATAAGACCCACCAATAGAGGGCATTACTAGAACTAATATTATCATGTCATGTTTCTATAGTATTGTTTAAAGAAGCAGGATAAGTTAGAAGAAGGGGAACATTGTCGGTTATTATCAAGAATGGAGGATGATAGGACATTAGTCCTTTGGATACAAATATCCCTCCTCAAGATGGGTGAATTACTAGAGTTCGAGCAAGACAGTTTACTCAATGAGTGAGCTCAATCTTAAGTACTCCTTTTTTATATTATTTTAATAGATTACTAGCTAATGATATTATTATCCTTAGGAACTATGGAGATATAAAGGAGTACTTGGAGAGATGCATGGAGGTGGAGAAGACTAGCATGGGTGTCCAAGCCAGGTTGGAGGCTGAAACCATATCAATTTCGAGTCTACCTCAGACTCCAGGAGTCATCCTCATTAAAATCATCATCCAGATCGCATATAGACTCCCTTGTTATGTTCTAGATTTGCATGGAAAGCTAAGGAGATAAAATTTACAATGAGACTAGTCTCACATACAAATTCCTAATAGGTCATCAAGAATCTTCAAAACAAGTGAGAGTCCAAAATCTATGAAGGTGCTATGTCATCATCTTCTAGGTCATTGAGCCATTTATCATATCAAAGTCCATAAGGGATGCATACAAAGTCTATAGTCGCCCCTTATACTATATATTCACTAGCCACTAACCAAGTTTGGGTTTGGATTTTGCTTAGGTTAATCTTTCATCAAATAGAATCATTGTACATTAGTTTTAGGAACCCTAACTTGTGAACTTAATCATTCTTCTGCAATTTGATTTGCATCATTCTTGTTCTTGCTTGTGTTCTTGATTCACATGTAGGGATTGGACTTTGTGGCTAGGTCAATTGGGTAGAGCACGATTGATAACCAAAGGAGATATGGTGCTATGATTGCAGGGTTTAGGTCTTTGTGATTTAAAATCAGATCATGTGTATCAATTCTCCACCAAATTGAAAGTTATCTTCACATAGCAAAAGATTGGGAACCCTCATTCCCATCAAGTCAGATCATGTCTATCAATTTGCCACCAAATTGAGATTTATCTTCAGCTGATAGAAGATTGAGCACCCACGTTCCCATCACCTAGTACAACTCTGAAGTGAGATCTAAAAGAAGCTAGTGATAAATTAGCTCAAATTAACCAAACTAATATTTTAGCACTTCAAAATAGTAGATCCTTTCCAACTATTGAGGTGGGCAGGAGTGAGTTTGGATCACACCGTTAAAAGCTATAATAAAACACTTATTCAGATGTGGTGGATTACGTCGATTTGATAGTGTTGTCATCCCTGGTGGGGCTACCACAACTATTTGTGACACATAAAGCAAAAGCATCCAAACTCTATGTAGGGTTGAGATGGTGGACTAGAGGGGGATGAATAGTCCTTTCTAAAATTAATTGCACTAACTAACTGAAACAAATGTGAATTAAAACTATTGGTCTAGCCAAGACTACACCACCTCTATCTAAGTTCTCAATTACCTTAAAATGATCCTAATTAGGCAACAAAGGTGCCGAGCTAGCTAGAGCTCACCTAAATAATTCTAGTAGCAAGATCACATAAACCTATGCAACTAGTACTTTGGCAACCGGGGTAGCTCCTACACAAACTAGTAAGCAAAATGTCACACCCCAAAATTTCTGATTTTGGGTTGTGCATAGAAAATACTAAATAAAATGAATTATTTTAATATTTAGATAAAATTTACCAAGTTTAGTTTGAGCTAGTGTAAATTTAGTTATAGGAAAAATGTGAATTTTTCAAAGTTTTCTAATTTTGATGGGTGTTTGGATGATGTGATGTTTGCTTCTTGTTCTTTATGTGTTGAGAGTGAGCAAAGTCTTTAAAATGCGTTAGTAGGTCGATTTTTCTTCTCCTACACGCCTTTATCTTTTTCTACAATCAAATTCTTTTTTTCTCGGCTCAAGTTTTTGTTGGGAGCTTCCTAAAATCTTTTCTTTGTAACGCAAATCACTCCTTTCAGTTCCTCGTCTGTCAATTAATCTCTACAAATTTCTCTGGAATTTTTTTAGCTTTTTCTAGAACTTGTTCCTGCTTGTCTGTGAGCATATGTTAATTTTTGGATGCTTCCAAATTATCTTATCATGGGTTTCAAATACTTTATTTGGGTTCCTCATGTTCCATAATGTCTTTGGGAATTTTCCACCAACTTTTAGAGCTTTCGGAGTATTTTTTGTGGCTTAAATAATAATTCTAGATTTTTCTAGAATTATTTTATCCATGAAATTAATTAATTCCAAAAATAATAAATCTCTTATTTTTCCCAATGCTCAAAGTCCATGTGCAATAATCCTAATAAATTCTAAAGGCCATGCATTTATTTACTCATGGGCTTTAATGATTATTTAGGCGCATTAGTAAATGTGGAGGGTGCAACATCAATTAGTACCATATTGCTAGTTGATGTAAATGTGGGGAGTTTTTCCAATTAGTACCATATTGCTAGTTGATATAGATGTGGGGAGTTTTTCTCCCTATAAATATGTACCAACCCCTTGGATAAAGAACAACAAAACTATCATAAGGGGAGCCCTTAGTTTGAGAAATCCCTCGTATAGTAAATTAGATTTTTCTCCTCCTTCTCTCGCCGTCGCCGCCACACTGCCTAGCCCGACCATCCTCTCCTTCATGCAACAAGTCGAGCCCACTCCTGCGCAGGCTGCTGTTTCCATGGCCGTGTGGTGGCTGTCGGGAGGCCATAGGGTGAAGACAAGGTAATTACGAAATTACCACCAGTTCATAATATCATTGTCGTATATTCGTTTTAAGTCCATTCGAGTCGTTCCAATTTCATTAGATTCGTATCGATGTGATCTACATGCTAGTGTTGTTGTTTTTTAGGTCAAGTGACTTATATATATATGCTTAAATATTAATTTGATTAATATGCATGCAACTAGTTTTTATAAATAAAATCAACATAATTATATACAATGCTCTTTTGCAAATAAGTTTTAACATGACTAGTTGCTAACATAAATATGTTTATAAATTATAATATGTTTAGTCTAAACACACATCAAATTTGATTAGATGTTCTCACATGTCAGTTTGTATTTGCAAGTTAAAGTTGAATTGGCATAAATGATATCAAAATATTTATAAATAAAATATGATTAGCTTCAACTCAGTTTTTAAGTATAAATATGATTTGTTTAATCTAAATTAATGCTACTCACATAGTTTTTCCTAATTAACATAAATCAAGCTTGTAGTCTTCTCTTTTCTTTTATAATATAAAACCATGTAGTCATTTCTTTATAACCGTAGTTCCGATTAGTGTGCTTTTCATGTCTGTGTATTCGTAGCGATGTGTAGAATATCTTTAAAACCTTTTTACTTGTTGTTTCTTATGTTTGGTATATTGTTCTAATTTAGATCTATTATTTGCTTCGTGTATGATTGCATGGATGCTTGTGTGGTGCTTTATGATCATATCCCATCGGTGAGCTTGGCATTGGTGATATAAAAGAAGTTGGTGATCCAGAAGAAGTCCTTTGGAGGTTATAATTCAATAGAAGAAGGATTTGAGCTTAAGGAAAGTATAGCATGTGATCTTCCTTGTTGTCCTATACATCTTTAATCATTTAATTCATACTACATGTGTCTACTTGATTACCACTAAGGATTTCCTAGTACTTTGTTACCATGTACCTTGATTCCTATGGGTTATTGCATTGGGTAGTATGATGCTAGTACTCAACTACAACCATGATCTTTGCAACTTGACTAATGGTATATGCAATAAACATTAAAAGATGCTTTTTAGCAACATGTAACAAGGGGCTAGAGCATTGGACTATTTTTATGGTGCTCTAGATTCCTCTCCCTAAGGACTTATCTATAAGTGAACATTCGGGACTTATAGTACAACTAGTGAGGGCTACATGGCTCTGGCTTTAGCTCAGTATGAGGATCTTTTGTAGCTTGTTAGAGGTTACCTTTATTGGTGTAAGAATGGCTTGCCGAATCATGTATAGGACAGCCTCTGTCCCCTTGTGTAGGCTACGTGTCATTGTGCCATCGGGAAGGGGGCTTCCTATATCTGTTTGCTGAGTGAATCTAATGACCCTAACTTGTTAGACAAACCTTTGAAAGGCTTCATATGAACCTTGCCGACCTTCCTTAGAGGTGGGTCAAGAGATTAGCTACCTCGGGCGAAAGGGTAAATCACGACTCACAGTGAAAGTGTACAACATCTGCAGAGTGTAAAACTAGTATATCAGCCAGTGCTCACAATCATGAGCAGCCTTGGACCCTTACAGAATAGATGATGAACACTGATGATACTAATGATAAAGATGCTCACTAATGATTACTATTTATCCTATTCATTATTTATGTTTACCTAATCATGTGTTTATGGGCTGTGAATAAACTTTTTGCCACCCAATTGCTAAAAGATGACTCATTAAAAGCTAATCACAGTTAAACTAGTGTCAGCCTTTTGAGCCTCATGAACCCTATGTTATATTTGTTGAGTATGACATGTACTTATGCTTGCTTTATTTTTCACATATTTAGAAAAAAATATCGGATGGGTACCAGATTGCTAGAGTTTTGAGGAATTAGGCTTGTGATCAACCAGTCAGTTGTCTCTGTGGAATTAGAGTCTTCACCTGAAGACCGGAGTTGTCTTTTTGTTGTTTGCTATCTAAAGTTATATTCTTTATTCTAAGTACGTTATATATTGAGTATTGTCTATTGATATTACCCTTATTTGTAGCTATATGTGAGATTTGAGTTCCTAGGCTCACATATGGTGCGTATCTGGTTTTATTCTTAAAATCGGGTGCTACAAAGTGGTATTAGAGCAATGCTGACTGTAGGATGCAAGCCTAGTAGAAACTAGTCATTCTAAGGTTTAGAATTTGATACAAAACTACTTTTTCATCTCCTTGATGAGTTGAATTTATTATTTCTTATCCTTGTCCTATTTTCTTCTCTCCTTGATAGCTTCCTTTGAGCTATTGCTTCTTATCTCCTTGATTTTTATTTCTTTGGTTTACTAAAGTTTTATGATCTCACCTTATTCAAATTTATGATGGCCTTTTATCATAATCCACTCCTTAGGATGCCCGCCATTGCTACAAAAGCTAGTAGCAAGGTCACACAAACCTATGCAACTAGTACTTTGGCAACCAGGGGAGCTCCTACACAGACTAGTAAGCAAAAGCACAAAGGTCCTAAGCTCACTAGCAATGCTCACTAACAAAGCTACACAAGCCAAATTAGAGAGCTCAAATTAGTTAGCTACACAAACTATGCAATGTGACTAACAAGGCTACTCAAGCCAATTAGTCACACAAGGGAGCTACTTCTATGCTACACAAGAAAGAATGTAACTAGCAAGCTACACAAGCTAACTAATTACAAGAGCAACTACCCAAGCACAATATATAAGAAAGTAAACACAAACTTGTGTATGGAGGTAGCAACCTAAAGGGAAGATGATGACACGGTGATTTTTATCCCGAGGTTCACGTGCTTGCCAACACGCTAGTCCCCATTGAGACAAGCTCCAAGGTTGCCACCAGTCCTCTTGCTAGTGGTGATCTATAAGTCAACTCTCCCATGTGGAGTGCTTACCACAAGCTCTAGCACTTAACCCCACCGGACCACTTGTAGCCCTTCGTGTCTTGCTCTACTAGAGTTGCTCTTCGAGGCTCCCATAGGGTGAGTACAATACCCATCACAAGCTTCTTCGGAGCACCAAACAATCTTCCTTGCGTGCTTCGACAGAGATCATGCCACCAAGCCATCTAGGAGGTGGCAACCTCCAAGAGTAACAAGTACCCCTGGCTTGCAACTGTTGGTGGTCCTTAACGACCAAATCCGACCACCAATTAAGACATAAAAAGGGAGAAATTAATAAACTTAAACACATATGCATTTACCACTAGCCAAGTTCCACATGTATTTGGAAGATTATTATTTTGCAGGATATATACACAAATACATGGGAGAATACACCACAAGGCGCTTCCCGACGTTGATTTCAGCAAAGTAATAAATAGGAAAAGCCCATCAAATCAAAGCATCCGGGTGAAGTATCGATCGAGGAGCGCTCCATGCCCACTCCAGAGCCCACCATGTGAAGGTGGTGGCGTGAGGGCCTAGTCAGGGGTGGCCAACCCCTAGGGTCAACAAACCCCCCACCTGCGCCTCTCTGCCACCCCTTTGTATGGCAGTTGCATGGAGCCATGCGGAGATGGTGGAGACTAGGTTTCGCACCAGAATTAGCTTTAGCACCACCTCTTACATGCTCCCATGCATGGAAAAACACGTTGGGAGCTTGACAACCCTCCATCAAATGGTGGTTTGGATCAATGGCTCACAAGCTCAATCATGAGGATCGTTGACATGGCGCTTCTAGTGGCTCCTGTTACTCCACCCCTAGTATAAATAGAGGGGCAGCCCCTCACTCTTACACACAACACAAAGGGAGACACAATGTAGCAAGAAGAGAGAAGAGTTCCATTCATATCTTAGCTATCTAGCTAGTTCTAGTGTAGGGAGTGAGTGAGTAAGAGGGGAGAAGTACCAAAGTTGTCGAATACCTCCACTTGTGTACTTGGGGCCCCTTGTACACTTAGCGGAAGGAATGCAGGGAATCATTGGCTCCTCTCCACTTGTACCTCTACGATCCGAATACTACTTGGAGTATAAGGTTCATGTTTATGTTTGGTGGTGAGTTCTACTTTAAGTTAGTCTTGTTCATTATTTACTTGTGGGTTTGTCATCCATTCTTGTAATGGATACTCTAGCAGAGGGCCCTGATAAAGATGGATAACCCTGATCGTGCTAGAGTAGTAGTCAATAGTGTAGACATGGTGTCTAGGCTAGAGGCTACCTTTGTTTGCCTTGTACTCCAAGGTTGAGGGGTAGGCGACAGGTGGTGACAGCCCTATCCATCCCTTGTAACCCCACACGTCCAGGTATGGAGTAGAGCCATAGGCCGGCAACGCTTGGTAGACCAAGTGTTATCCGATGTCCAAAGCAAGTCTATAGTGGCAAATCTATCTTGATTTAGGATCTCTATCCTTAGAAAATCTCACTACCCGAGCTATCTTTCTTCTTGTCATCCTAGGTGAACTAGTTAAGAGACTTCTACACTACCATTCCTTGTGGAAATATGATACCCTGAATACTTTTGGGTGAAATGCTACAACAGTAATTCCGTGCGCTTGCGGATTATTTCTGTATGCGTTAAGAAATACCAACAAGCATT
Source organism: Miscanthus floridulus (assembly GCF_019320115.1). Classification (NCBI taxonomy): domain Eukaryota; kingdom Viridiplantae; phylum Streptophyta; class Magnoliopsida; order Poales; family Poaceae; genus Miscanthus; species Miscanthus floridulus. The sequence continues at coordinate 81,029,178 of NC_089583.1, forward strand.
TCTAGGGCCATTGCCGAGGAACTGTTACTATATTATCTCTGAACGTAGTTCACCCATGTGTCCTTGTGTTTTACCTTTCAAAAAAAATTCCTTTTGCTTTTTTCATCATGAAGCCCTTCAACTAAAAATATTTTTGCTCTTAAGGATGAGTTGTCAGAGCCACCACCATCAAAGCCAATCACAGCTTCTGGCTATGAACTCCGTCCTGGCTTTATAGCCATGGTTCGGGAACAAACCTTCTCAGGTTAAATTCACAAAAACTCTCACCATCATCTATGGGAATTTTGAGCCCCTCTGTGCATGCTTGGCAATCTCAGGCATCGCACAAGAAAACCTTTGGTATAAGTTGTTTCCCTTCTTTTGAAAGGGCGAAACAACCTCCACCCACAACGTAGGGAAGATAAATAGAGATTAGGAAAAATTGAGGGACATATTCTGTTTCCCTTCTTTTGATAGGGCAAAACAACCTCCACCCACAACATAGGGAAGGTAAATAGAGATTAGGAAGAATTGTGGAATAGATTCTATTTTGCATTCTTCCCTATATCTCAAATTGCTTCCCTACCACAAGAGATTTTCAGCTCCCACTAACATGAGAAGGAAACCATAGGTGCAGCCTAAGCTAGATTTTCAATCTTAACACACTCATGCCTAGCCTAGCTTATACTAGACCATGTGTTGATACAACACTTTTGGTTAGGTCTTAAGCAAGGAATCTGCCCTATAGCTTGATATCGCTACCGAAGGGTCATTTGACCACAAAACCATAGCAGAAGGAGAAGCGCTTCTAGATCACATCCTAGAAAACACCCTTTCCATCGAAACCCTCTGTGTAGAATCAAGCCATGAGGAAGTCTCTTGGCTAAGGCTGAACCAATACCTCCCATCCTGAGATCCTCACTCGAACCGGAAACTCCGGAGGAAAGTTTCCAATCTTCGGACTTTCCATTTTTTGAGGACAAACTTTTTGACGATTTTGGAAATACCTCAAGTCAATAGACAAAACTAAGGTTCATTCTGACTACCACATCCTTTTGCCCGCCTCAATTTTGATCTTCTCATAGGCTACCCTAAAAAATTCAAGAAAAAAACCATCCTATGGGAGCCTTGATGAAGAGGTCGGGAAAACTGCTCTCGACACGTCTAAAAAATCCAATGGCAAAACATCATCTCAACCATGACCCGTTCAAGGAGATGAAGTTCAAATCCCCGTTCATTTCACCTCACCTTGCTTGTGAAATAGAACGACCATCACCACCCTCCCTCAAACCAAAGCTAGGTCCCTCTAGCTATCCAAACGTCGTTCTCAATAGCGATCTACATTCAATCGATGTATTTCTTGAGAACAAAAACTTCTATGCCATGGACATTCTGTTTGGTGCCACATGCTTCCACGAAGATCACAACCACCTCTTGATCCTTCTCTCCAAATTTTTAAGAGGATGGCCGTTGATGCCTTTGTTTATCACAAATATTGCAAATACTATAGATGCATTGTGGCACTAACCTTCTAGCTTGAATGATTACGTTATACGTTTGGTGGTGAAGCTAGGAACTACACCACCATTGATAGTTGCAAGATAAAGTTCCCACAGTCAAGCTTATGACCATAAACAAAGCACTACCAGGAGATACCCCGGATCATCATAAAAAACAATGTAATAATAGTAATGAAAAAATAACTTTCTTGTCGATAAAAGCAAGAACATGTTTTCAAGTTAGTATGCACCTTTGGGTATTCTTGGTTGCTAACCTTTTTAGGTTGAGGTCAAGAAGAACAAGGTACATATGATGCTAAAGAACATGGGAGCTGCATCAACCATACACGTCGATGTCCTTTGGTGAAGGAACACACTCAAGAGGAGACCCTGACACTACACACTTGACTTTTACACAAAAGTCCAAGTGTGGGGGAGGATGGTGAGGACCTCGTCACATGTTCCATTCGCACCAAAGACCATCTTGGTTAAAAAGAAAAGATGTTAGCTCTATCTTGCTATAAAAAGAGTAAAAATAGAGAGTGATATATAAAAAAGGGGGCAGTGAAAAAAAATGATATACATAAAAAAAGAGAGAAGGACGATTCTCCTCTTTTAGACCTTTGCTCCTACAACCAAGGCCCAAGGTCTATGCACACCATTTGTGTATACGGCCTAGCCTTGTTGTTCGCCGGAGATGGACCATGAGCGATAAAGCCACCATTGTAGCAGCCTCAAAGCTTCCATCCACATATGTTGCCAGTAAAAACACTTAGGTATGCAAAGGTAAATAAAAGTTCACTGACTCCTTTACTCATGTTTTATCTCCATAAAAGAAACTTGCTCATACAAACTCATGCTTCTCTTGTTTATGCCATATGCTCTAGTTTGGTTGTATTCACATGTGGTACATCCATATGCTATTTTAAATTAAGCATGGTGCTTAGGTTAAAATAGCTTTATTTAGTCAAAACTTGACATGGTGTTGAATTTTGATTAATGAACTTTGAGCAATTACTTTCATAAACATGGAGGTAATATAATATGGAGATAAACCAAGGCTAGGAATAATTGCAACTTTACTTTAGCCTTGTATGAGTTATGGTAGAAAGTTAGGTGAACAAATTAAAAAAAATAAATAAATAAATAATAAGATTAATAAGATTTAGGCTCCATGGTGTCCAAACCGGCAGAGCCCTTGTTTGATTCCACCTTTGTTTATTTTTGTTTAAATAAACAAGTACAAGAATAAGTGTGGGGGAGGTCTCTCGTGTACAATGAACACACATTCGAAACCTCCCACCAACAAGTTGCACAAACATCGAATGATCCAACAAGCAAGGACGGACGAATAGCTCCAGAGAGGGTTGACTGAACCTTCAGTTTGTTCAAACCACCTCGGACTTAGCTCCTTCTTCTTCAATGATAGTTTGCGCAACACAACCCTCAACCCCCTACAATTTTGAGTTTGAACGAACATAAAATCTTGATCACTAAAATTAAACTCAATTTATCTTTGTTATCTCCTCCAGAGGAACAGTGCCCCTATGCACCACAGTTCATCTAAAATTCTAAAAAGTGACATGTTCATAACATCTTTAAGATAGAAGCTTGCATAAAGTTTGTTCCATATACATACACTTATGCTTGTGGGAAAATATTCTAATAGGACAACCATGTTGACTAAGTTGTTGTGAGGTGTGATATAGTTCTGACATAGAAATCCTACCATTTCTATTCAAAGTACTTGGAGAATTTGTTTTGATAAAAAATGTAAAACCATAGTATCACATACTCCTCAATTGGTGAGCAATTCCTACCAAAGCCAAATTTGACATCTTGCAAGTTTCAAGTCTTTCACATATGCTGCTTGTTATTGTGCTGAGTTTGGTCAAGTCTTGTTGACCCTTGTTGAGAGATTTATCATGCTCCTAAGATCAAGATCACGTACACTCCACATACACATGCTGCTCCTATACTTGGAGTATGTAAAAACATGCTTTCATCTAGATCCACTAAAAATTCTGCTCCTACACTGGGAGTAGACAAAAATATGTTGCTTAGGGAAATACTCCGAGTTCTAAAAAGATAATGATCTCTCTCTAAATATGTGGTTTAGAAGAAGAGACATGAACTATGCAAAAGGTTTATGATAAAGAAAAAAAATATATGGACCCATCAAGGTCCTAGTAAAAAAAATATGGACACAAGAAGGTCCAACGTACAAAAAAATGATGAGCACATGAAGGCTCATGTATTGAAAAAAAGAAGGAAGAAAGATAGCCATGTTTCAAAATAATAAGTTATAGAGAGAGATCATATCTATAGAAGGAGTATAGTTTTAGTTTACCTTTTTCCACACACATGCACATCTTGATCTAAGAGTATGGCACTTCTCTTCTTGGATCCTCGATTTGACTTTACTACATATGCAATACAAGTATGCCATATTGTTTATCCCTACATAAAGCTCCACATAAACCTTTTTTAGAAGTAGAAGAAAACAAAACAAGGCAAAAATATTGCTATGCCTTGGTAAGGATTTATACACCATTGAGTGATTTGAGAGTGCCATTTGAGGAGTATAAAGTGAACTATGCTTTTTTTCTTGAGAATAACTTAAAAAAACTCCAAGTTACGAAGATGTGATTTGGTAAGGTGACTTTGTTTCAAGAACTATTTCGCTTTTCAACAACACAAGGAAACATGTTAGCTAACACCACACATCCCACTTGTGTAAAGAATTTGTTGGAATAAATTTTATGTAAGCCACATATCTTAGGATATTATGCTCATGATTACTTTTATCTCTAGGCCTTGCTCGATGACGAGCAAAGGGCTAAGTGCGGGGGATCTTATTGACGGTCCTTAACGACCAAATCCGACAGCCAATTAAGACATAAAAAGGGAGAAATTAATAAACTTAAACACATATGCATTTACCACTAACCAAGTTCCACATGTATTTGGAAGATTATTATTTTGCAGGGCATATACATAAATACATGGGATAATACACCACAAGGTGCTTCCCGACATTGATTTGCGCAAAGGAATAAATAGGAAAAGCCCATCAAATCAAAGCATCCAGGCGAAGTATCGATCGAGGAGTGGTCTAGGCCCACTCTAGAGCCCACCATGTGAAGGTGGTGGCAAGAGGGCCTGGTCAGGGGGTGGCCAACCCCTAGGGTCGATCGACCCCCCACCATTGCCTCTCTGTTGCCCCTTCATATGGTGGATGCATGGAGCCATGCAGAGATGGTGGAGACTGGGTTTCATGCCAGAATTAGCTTCAGCACTGCCTCTTACATGCTCCCATGCATGGAAAAACACGTTGGGAGCATCACAACCCTCCATCAAATGGTGGTTTGGATCAATGGCTCACAAGCTCCATCACGAGGATCACTGACGTGGTGCTTCCGGTGGCTCCTGTTACTCCACCCCTAGTATAAATAGAGGGGAACCCCCTCACTCTCACACACAACACAAAGGGAGACATAATGTAGCAAGAAGAGAGTAGAGCTCCATTCATATCTTAGCTGTCTAGCTAGTTCTAGTGTAGGGAGTGAGTGAGTTAGAGTGGAGAAGTACCAGAGTTGTCGGCTACCTCCACTTGTGTACTTGGGGCCCCTTGTACACTTAGCGGAAGGAATGTCAGGAATCATTGGCTTCTCTCCACTTGTACCTCTATGATCTGAATACTACTTGGAGTATAAGGTTTGTGTTTATCTTTGGTGGTGAGTTCTACTTTAACTTAGTCTTGTTCATTATTTACTTATGGGTTCATCGTCTGTTCTTGTAGTGGATACTCTAGCAGAGGGTCCTAATAAAGATGGATAACCCTGATCGTGCTAGAGTAGTAGTCGATAGCGTAGACATGGTGTCTAGGCTAGAGACTACCTTTGTTTGCCTCGTACTTCATGGTTAAGGGGTAGACGATAGGTGGTGATAGCCCTGTCTGTTCCTTGTAACCCCCCATGTCCGGGTATGGTGTAGAGCCATAGGACGACAATGCTTGGCAGACCAAGGTTATCTGGTGCCCGAAGCAAGTCTATAGTGGCAAAGCTATCTTGACTTAAGATCTCTATCCTTAGAAAATCTCACTACCCAAGCTATCTTTCTTCTTGTCATCCTAGGTGAACTAGTTAAGAGACTTCTACCCTATTGTTCCTTGTGGAAATACGATACCCTGAATACTTTCGGGTGAAATACAACAATGGTAATGCTGTGCGCTTGCGGATTATTTCTGTATGCGTTAAGAAATACCAGCAAGCATTTCTGGCATTATCGTCGGGGAACTATTGTTGTATTATCTTCGAACCTAGTTCACCAGTGTATCCTTGTGTTTTACCTTTCAAAAAAAAACAAAAAATATTCCTTTTACTTTTTTAATCATGAAGCCCTTCAACTAAAAATCTTTTTGCTCTTAAGGATGAGTTCTCAGAGCCACCACCATCAAAGCCAATCATAGCTTCTGGCTATGAACTTTGTCCTAGCTTTATAGCCATGGTTCAAGAACAAACCTTCTCAGGTTAAGTTTACAAAAACTCTTACCATCATCTATAGGAATAATGAGCACCTCTGTGCATGCTTGACAATCTCAGGCATCGCACAAGAAAACCTTCGGTAGAAGTTGTTTCCTTTCTTTTGAAAGGGCAAAACAACCTCCACCCACAATGTAGGGAAGATAAACAGAGATTAGGAAAAAAATGAGGGATAGATTCTATAATCCCCCATGTCTAGGTATGGCATAGAGCCATAGGCTGGCGATGCTTGGTAGACCAAGTGTTATCCAGTGCCCGAAGCAAGTCTATAGTGTGAAAGCTATCTTGACTTAGGATCTCTATCCTTATAAAGCCTCACTACCTGAGCTATCTTTCTTCTTGTCATCCTAGGTGAACTAGTTAAGAGACTTCTACACTACCGTTCCTTTTGGAAATACGATAACCTAAACACTTTCAGGTGAAATGCTACAACGGTAATTCTGTGTGCTTGTAGATTATTTCTGTATGCATTAAGAAATACCAATAGTAACTCGATCACCTATTGCGACTCAATGCAATCTCATAATGCAATCGCACTAGAATCACTCACTCACAATAGATTCACACTCTTGAAAGCACAAGTGAGTTAGAGGGCTCCCAAGCACTCACAAGCATGGACACTAAGCCCCCAAGGTGCTCAACCTCAGCCATGCCCGAGCACCCCTTCAATTTATAGCCCAAAGGCTCAAAAAAGCCATTGCTCAGAAGCTGCTCGGGGAGGTCTAGACCCAAGCTCCGAACCATGGTTTCGGACCATCTACAATGAAGGTCTAGACCCCCAGATCTCGCCACATGTCCCCATGTTCAAATGCGCTCGTTAGATCTCAATGGTCACTAAAACACGTCATACTGCGTAGCACCAGACCCTAAAATTGGACTAAGGTCTGGACCAACTCAACTCAGGGTTCGGATGTAAACAGAGAGGATCTAGAGAGGGTTTTGCTTCCAGACCCAGTTTGGACCGAGCAACCGGACCATCTCAGGGTCTTGTCCCTCCAAACACATGTAAAAACACTCAACTAGACCCAGAGAACATGGTCTAGACCCTAGCTCCGGACCCTAGGGACATGGTTCGGACCCTAGCTCTGGACCTAGGGGATAGGACCCTAAGCCAGACTCCTGAGCTCTGGACTCAGTACTAAAATGACTATAACTCTTAGCTCTAAACTCTGATTTCGATGATCCTAGAAATTTTAGAAAGCTTATGCAGAGGGCTACACATCCCACATGCATATTTGATCCAAAGCATAATGGATCAACACAAAATTCCAATCCAAGAACAATCATATAGTTCAGAGCACACCAAAAAATCTTTTCTTTACCAATTCTTCGGCTCCTTTGCAAATGTGCCAACACCACCCCGTGCAAGTGTGTTAGCATTTCACAAACATTTTTTCAAAGGATTCGCACTCAATTCACCATGCCACTCGATCCTAGCAACGATGCAAAGTTAGATCACTCGAGTGGCACTATATGTCCGATATGCAAACAAGTTTGCCCTCTTGATAGTACAACCATCTATCCTAAACCCAATCATTCACTTCTCTAGACACATATGACCGATGAAATGAAATGCCCTATAGGTTATACCTTTGCCTTGCGCATTCCATTCCATCCCCTCCATCGTTGATGCAACACATACACCAACCTTATCACAAATTATATGATCCACTTCATATCATCACACGACCTTATTGGTTTATTGATCTTGACTTTACTAGCTTTTCACCATTGCCTTCGTCTATCGGTGCCAAGTCTTGCTTAAGCTTCACTGCCATGTGGTCCATCGCTCCAAAGACTCCAACTTGCCCTTTGAAAGGTCCTAATGGCTAGAGGGGGGTGAATAGCCTATAAAAGTTTCTACAATAACACTTAAGCCAAGTGGTTAGATAACTAAGAAGCGAAGCGAGTGTTGCGCTAGCCTACTCAAAATGCAATCCTCATATACACAATTCTAGTTATCTATGATCTCTATAACACACAAGAGGCTATGTCACTACCACCAAGTTAGTGAGCTCTCAAAGACTAACTAAAGAGCCTCACTAAGCACTAGACAACACACAAGCTAGCTCTCAAAACTAATTACACTAAAGAGCTTAGCTACACTAGAAATGTAAGTACAAGGTTAAGGTAGTGAAGATATACCGTCGTGTCAAGTGACAATCAATCAATCACAATAGAAATCCTTGGAGACAATGATGACACAAGATTTTTCACCAAGGTTCACTTGCTTGCTGGCAATCTAGTCCCTGTTATGGCTGATTCACTCACTTGGAGGTTCACACGCTAATAGGCATTACACACCTAACCCGCAACTAGGTGCACACAACCAACACAAGATTGAGGATCCACAAGCCATGAGTAATCCACTAGAGTACATTTTGACTCTCTGCTAGGGAAAGGTCAAGAACCCCTCACAATCACCACGATCGGAGCTAGGAGACAAGCACCTTCCTCCACTCAATGATCCTCGCTGCACCAAGCCATCTAGGTGGTGGCAACCACCAAGAGAAACAAGTGAATCCCATAGAGAAACACAATCACCAAGTGCCTCTAGATGCAATCACTCAAGCAATGCCCTTGGATTCACTCCCAATCTCACAAAGATGATGAATCAATGATGGAGATGAGTAGGAGGGCTTTGGCTTAGCTCACTAGGTTGTTATGTCAATGAAGATGGCTAAGAGAGTGAGCTAGAGCCGACAATGGGGCTTAAATAGAAGCCCCCATAAAATAGAGCCGTTGGGTCACATAAGTGACCGTTGAACTCGCTGGCATGGGCCATCGGACTATCCGATGCTCGGTCCGACGGCATGCCATGTCCACTCATGCGCTGCCACGCATCCCATTGAAATCATAGTGACCGTTGCCATGCGCAATAGCTCACTACCATGCTCTGATCACACCATCGGACCTAGGCCTCAGACTCATCATTAGACTCCATATAGGGAGGGTCCAATGCGGTCCTGGTAAGGTCCAGAGAGGGTTAAAACCCTCGGACACCGGTCTGACGCCCATCGTCGAATGCATCTCAGGGTCTGACATTGCCATGTGTCACTCCTTCGCACACTACATTCTTTCCTACACGTAGAACAGTGCGCTTGACCTGTCCAACGCCTCCTTTCAATTGGGTTCAACGCCTGTCAAAATCACACCAAGACAATCTAGAGCTGTTGGACCTAGTTCAAACCCTAGCCGTCGGACCTAGGCAGGTCCGATGTTCTCCCATGAACGCTCATAGGCCACCACGTCAGCATCCTAGCTAGGGTTAGCCATCGGACCCAGACAGAGGCCGGTCTGATGCTCTGTGAAGCAAGGTCCAACGCCCCTGTTTCAACTCCTTTTGATCTCCAACTTCACCACCCTTGCTCAAATGTGCCAATCACCAAGTGTAAGACCATGTGCACATTGTTAGCATATTTTCACAAACATTTTCAAGGATGTTAGCACTCACTAGAATCTAAATGGTTATGCAATGAGTTAGAACATCTAGTGGCACTTTGATAACTGCATTTTGATACGAGTTTCACCCCTCTTAATAGTATGACTATCTATCCTAAATGTGATCACACTCGCTAAATGTCTTGATCACCAAAACAAAGAGCTCTTGTGGATATCACCTTTGCCTTGAGCATTTTATTTTTCTCTTTCTTCTTTTCCAAGCCCGAGCATTTGATCAACATGGCCACCACCACCAACATGATCATCATCACTTGCTCCACCACTTGGAATGTGCTACCCTATCTCATGATCACTTAGAGTAAAAAGGGTTGGCACTTAGGGTTTCATCCATTCACCAAAACCAAACTAGAGCTTTCAATCTCCCCCTTTTTGGTAATTGATGATAACCCTTTCACAAAGATACGAATTGAAATTCAATTGAATCCATGTTGCTTGCCCAAGCATATTTACCATGTGTAAAAGATTTAGGACAAGTTTCATGAACCTAAATTGGTAGCATTAGCTCCCCCTACATATGTGCTAAGAGTTTGGATTGAAGCTTGCACATATGCATGAATTGGAAGTTGTGGGAGAGTAATGCTTACCAAATGATGCTAATGTATAAGAGATGTACCTTTGAAGCAGTGATACCAAATCGGAGTGCACCAAATATACCATCCTTAGCACCATGGTTAGTTAGATACCACTTGGAATTACTTGCAAAACACAAACACTAGATACCTCAGTGAGATCAACATTATATGCAAGGCTCTAGTACCACTTGTGAAAGCAAAGCAAGTAAGCAAGGTATATCTAACTATCACCTATGACATGCTAGTTTTTCATTCCATCAATCAATCCTACAACTAGCATACACCACACAAGCATGGGATTTTAATTTAAAACTTGTGCCATGCAAGCAAACATATGAAATTTACATTCAAATACATAAATCTAGTTTATGAGCTAGCTCCCCCAACTTGTGTGGTTAAATTTTAATTGATCCCCTTACTTTCCTACTTCTTCCCCAATTTCTCTCCCCCTATCTTTGTGAATTACTTCTCCCCCTTTGTCATCAATGACCACAAAGGTTCAATTTTAGATAGGTTAAGATTATCAATGTCAATCAATGGGGTGAGGATCATTTTCCCAAATTTGGTCTAATCTAGAACACTTGCCAAAGATGTTTAACCCGGTTTGATCCAAGGACAAGCTTCTTCACACCTCATTTCAAGGGTTATCTTGACCATGTTGAGTTAAACACTTATAGGTCATTTTCTAGATTAAACACTAGATTCACAAGCCCACAAACATGTCATATGCTACCACTAGATCAAGTCAAGCATAGAAGCAATAGTGGTACCATACAATCATCAAATTAATTTGATTTTTATGAATGAGCCTATAAGGCATGAGGAATGACTAGATGCACTAAACGTGTCCTTAGCAAAGGATGTATGCCATGTCAATCAACTTTTACCTTGGATTGCTCGAAGAAGAGGCATGTCATATTAGTGGGGGATGCATCAACACATATTTGAGAAATCCAATATGTTCAATTCATTCCTTAGCTTGCAAAACCTTTTCTCATCTAATGGCTTGGTGATATGTCGGCAAGTTGATCTTCGGTGCCCACACTCTCAATTAAAATGTCCCTTTTTTGTTGATGATCTCTTATAAAATGGTAGTGGACATCAATGTGCTTTGTTCTTGCACGTTGAACCAGATTGTTGGTTAGCTTGATTGCACTCTCATTGTCACATAGCAATGGCACTTTCTTGAATTTGATTCAATAGATCAATGTGGCCTTCATCCAAAGAATTTGTGCACAATAACTACTGGTGGATATGTATTCGGCTTCGGCAGTTGATAATGCAACACTATTTTGCTTCTTTGATGACCATAAAATAAGTGATCTTTCCAATAGTTGACATGCGCCCAAGGTGCTCTTCCTTTCAACCTTGCATCCTGCATAATCAGAGTTCGAATATCCAACTAGTTCAAACTTTGCTCCTTTGGGATAGCACAAACCAACATTTTGTATATGCTTCAAGTACCTCAATATTCTCTTTGTAGTCTTCAAATGAATTTCTCTTGGTGAGGCTTAAAATCTTGCACACATGCAAACACTAAACATAGCATCCGGCCTTGATGTGGTCACATAGAGTAGGCTTCCATTCATAGAGTGATACAACTTTTGATCCACCATGTTGCCACTTGCATCACTATCCAAATTGCCATTTGTTCCCATTGGTGTACTAGTGGCCTTTGCTTCATTCATGCCAAACTTCTTGAGCATGTCTTTGATATACTTCCCTTGACTCACAAATGTACCATTCTTCAATTGCTTGATTTGAAGACCAGAAGTAACTCAACTCTCCAATCATGGACATCTCAAACTCATTAGCCATCATTCTTCCAAACTCTTCACAAAAGTCTTGATTGGTTGATCCAAAGATAATGTCATCAACATAGATTTGTAACACAAACAAGCCCTTTCAAATCTTCTTGGTGAAAAGAGTGGTGTCAACCTTGCCCATAATGAACCCCTTAGAGAGTAGGAAGTCCCTGAACCTCTCATACCATGCTCTAGGTACTTGCTTCAAGCCATACAATGCCTTCTTCAACTTGTATAGATGGTTGGGCTTCTTGTCATCTTCAAAACCAGGAGATTGCTCAACATATACTTCTTCATTGACGTAGCCATTGAAAAATGCACTCTTGACATCCATTTGATATACCTTGATGTTGTGGGCACAAGCATAGTCTACCAAGATTCTAACTGCTTCTAATCTAGTAACTGGAGCATATATTTCTCTAAAGTCAAGACCTTCAACTTGAGTGTAACCTTGTGCTACCAATCTTGCTTTGTTCCTTACTATTATCTCATCTTGATCTTCCTTGTTTCTATAGACCCATTTGGTTCCAATCACATTGTAGTTCTTTGGTCTCTCAATGAACTCCCATACTTGATTTCTTGTGAAGTTGTTCAATTCTTCATGCATAGTGTTCACCCAATCAACATCCTTCAATGCTTCTTCTATCTTCTTTGGTTCAATGGATGATACAAATGAGAAGTGCTTACAAAATGATGCTAATCTTGATCTTGTTTGTACACCTCTAAAAATATCTCTAATTATAGTGTATAATGGATGATCTCTTGCAATATTGATTGGTTGGAGTATTGGAACATTGCTTGCACTTGCTTGTTCATTGGATTGAGAAGATGAGGTAGCCACTTGATCTTCTTCATTGTCATGAGAGCCACTAGTACTTGCTTGATTTGTATCATCTTGCACATTTGAGTTAGAGAGCACTTGCACTTGATCATCTTATTCATCATTCACTTGTCTAGGTCTCAATTCACCAACATCCATATTCTTCATGACATTTGAAAGTTGAATTCCTCTAGCATCTTTAAGATTCTCATTCTCATCTTGGGAACCCTTGGTTTCATCAAATTCAACATCATGAACTTCTTCAAGAGTACCATTTGCCAAATTCCAAACTCTATGCTTTGCTTGTAGTGGAGTAACCAAGCAAGAATCCTTCATCATATTTCTTGTCAAACTTGCTCAATCTAGTGCCTTTCTTCAATATGTAGCATTTGCAACCAAATACCCAAAAGTATGCAATGTTGGGCTTTCTACCATTCAGGAGCTCATAAGGTGTCTTCTCCTTCAAAGGGTGACAATAGAGGCGGTTGCTACAATAGCAAGCCATGTTTATTACTTCGGCCCAAAAGGATTGACTCACATTGTACTCATTAAGCATAGACCTAGCCATATCAATGAGTGTTCTATTCTTCCTCTCAACAATGCCATTTGATTGTGGAGTGTACTTGGTCTGAGAATTGATGTCTAATTCCAAAATCATCACACAACTCATCAATTCTAGTGTTCTTAAACTCACTACTATTATCACTTCTAACTCTCTTGATGGTTGTTTCAAACTCATTGTGAATGCCCTTGACAAATGATTTGAAGGCTACAAACACATCATGCTTGTCCACTAGAAAGAATGTCCATGTGTATCTAGTGTAGTCATCCACTATCATAAAGCCATATTTGTTTCCATCGATGCTAGTGTATTATGTTGGCCCAAACAAGTCCATGTGCAATAATTCAAATGTCTGGCTAGTGCTCATTATGCTCTTCTTAGGATGGGTGTTTCTAACTTGTTGCTGGCTTGACAAGAGCTACAAAGTTTATCCTTCTCAAATACCACATCTTTCAAGCCTCTAACTAGATCGTGCTTAACCAATCCATTTAATTGTTGCATTCCAACATGACCAAGCCTTCTATACCATAACCAACACATGCTAGACTTAGTGAATAAGCATGTTGACAATTGAGCTTCACTAGCATTGAAATCAACCAAGTATAGATTCTCACATCTAAAGCCTTTGAAGATCAAATTAGAGCCATCTACACTTATGATTTCTACATCATCTACTCCAAATATGCACTTGAATCCAAGATCACACAATTGAGCCACGGATAGCAAATTGAAGTTCAAGCTCTCTACTAGCAACACATTAGATATGCTCTCAAGTCATTAGATATTGCAATCTTACCAAGCCCTTTGACCTTGCCTTTGCCATTGTCACCAAATGTGATACTATCATAAACATTGCTATCATTGGTATTGATTGAGTTGAACATTCTTACATCACCAATCATGTGTTGAGTACACCCACTATCAAGAACCCAATGCCTTCCTCTATCTTTGTAATTGACCTACAAAAGAAGATCTATTCCTTTTAGGTACCCAAACTTGCTTGAGTCCTTGAAGGTTAGTGACCAAGCTCTTTGGCTCCCAAATGGCTTTCTTCTTTGAGCCAACAATTGGTGTACCAACAAACTTAGCCTTCACTCTATTCACACCCTTGGTAAGCATATAACAAGAATCAAACTTAATTGGGGATACATTAGAGTTCTTGTTATTGTTCTTGCAATATTGCTCTACATGCCCAACTTGCTTGCATGTATTGCAAAACCGACCATTGTTCTTTACAAAACTAGTCTTGTGAGAAGCAAAGGCCGCCTTACCTTTCTTGGGGGTATAGCCCAATCCCTCTTTGTTGAGAGAAAATCTTTGGCTACCCAAGCACTTTAGCAAGCGGGCCTCACCACCATAGGCATTGCATAAGGCGCGAGTGAGCTCATTGACCTCCTTCTTTAAGGTCTCATTCTTAATCATAAGTGAGGCATCACAAGTGAAACCATCACTCATAGGTGAGGTGGAAGTGGATGATGAGCTACATGAAGGGTTAGCAGGAGCAACATTAATAGGCTCATAGAAAGATTCATCAATTATATCACATGTTAAGCCTATATCAAATGTTACTGCCACTTTCTCATTTTGTTCAACAAGAATGGAATGATCCTTTTCAAGCTTATTGTGAGCCTAGTCAAGCTTCTCATGGGCATCCTCTAGCCTCTCATGAGATGCACTGAGCTCATCAAAGACTTGCTTAAGGGCTTTTAGTTCCTTACGCAAATCTTTGCATTCCTTTCTTTTGAAATCAAAGTGAGTTTTAGCATCTTCAAGCATTTCAATTAGTTCATCTTTAGTGGGTTCATCATCATCATCTCTATCACTTTCACTCTCACATCCATCATCACAAGTTTGTACCTTAGTGGTCTTAGCCATGAAGCAAGTTGATGGAGTGTCAAAGAGAGAAGGCTTCTCATTAATGGCAATGCTTGCAAGAGCCTTCTTCTTGGTGGTCTTGTCATCATCACTATCATCATCACTTGAGGAAGCATCACTATCCTAAGTTACCACATATGAACCACCCTTCTTTTTATTTTTGAAGGTCATCTTGTCCTTCTCCTTCTTCTCCTTCTCCTTCTCATCATTGTTCTTGCCCTTCTCGTCATCATCTTCATTCTCACTATTGTAGGGGCATTGGGCAACAAGATGATTCTTGCTACCACACTTGAAGCACCTCCTTGCTTCATCCTTGTTTCTTGATGATGACTTCTTCCTTCTTGCATGATAGCCCTTCTTCACCATGAATTTGTCAAATCTCTTCACCAAGAGAGTCATCTTCTCATCATCAAACTCATCAAAGCTTGAGTCTTCATCTTTACTTGATGATTCTTGCTTTGCCTTGTCCCTAGATGATGTAGCCTTGAATGCCACACTCTTCTTCTTCCCATCCTTCTTCTCCTTCTCTTCCTTCTCATCATCATCTCTATAAGTGCCATCGGTCATCACATCTCCTAATACTTAGTTTGGTGTCATGATGTCCAAACCACTCATCACTATAATAGTAACCAATGTGCCAAATCTTGATGGTAAACATCTCAAGAACTTATGAGAAAAGTCCTTGTCCTTCACTTCTTTACCAAGTGCTTTGAGATCATTGACTAGCACTTGGAGCCTATGAAACATCTCTGGCACACTTTCATCTTCCTTCATCTTAAAGTTAGCAAACTTCTCCTTGAGGATATAAGCCTTGGCACCCTTCACCAATTGTGTGCCCTCAAATGATTCTTCCAACTTCTTCCATGCCTCATGAGTCATCTCAGTGTTCTTGATTTGCTCAAATGTCCTCTCATCCAATGCATCATGAATGGCACTAAGAGCAATGTCATTGTTTTGGAGATGCATTTCATCGGCCATGGAGGGAGCTTCCGGATTTGCTACCTCAATCTTGGTCTCCACCACCTTCCATATATTTCTATTGATTGACTTGATATATGTTGTCATCTTAGCCTTTCAATAAGGATAATTTGAGCCATCAAATTTGTGTGGCTTCTTGATATTGTTGATTTGAGCCATTTTGACATCAAAGGTTGTTAAGCCTCAAATCACGGTGACTACGGCTTCGATACCACTCGAAAAGTCCTAATAGCTAGAGGGGGGTGAATAGCCTATAAAAATTTCTACAACAACACTTAATCCAAGTGGTTAGACAATTGAGAAGCGAAGCGAGTGTTGTGCTAGCCTAATCAAAATGCAAGCCCCTTATCCACAATTCTAGTTATCTATGATCTCTATAACACACAAGAGGCTATGTCACTACCAATAATTTAGTGAGCTCTCAAAGATTAACTAAAGAGACTCACTAACCACCAGACAAGACACAACCCAGCTCTCAAAACTAATTGCACTAAAGAGCTTAGCTACACTAGAAATGTAAGTACAAGGGTAAGGTAGTGAAGATATACTGCTGTGGCAAGTGACAATTAATCAATCACAATAGAAATCCTCAGAGACAATGATGACATAAGATTTTTCACTGAGGTTCACTTGCTTGCCAGCAAGCTAGTCCCCGTTGTGGCAATTCACTCACTTGGAGGTTCACGCGCTAATAGGCATCACATGCCTAACCCGCAACCGGGTGCCACACAACCAACACAAGATGATGATCCATAAGCCATGAGTAATCCACTAGAGTATCTTTTGGCTCTCCACCAAGGAAAGGTCAAGAACCCCATACAATCACCACATGATCAGAGCCAAAGACAAGCACCTTCCTCCGCCCAACGATCCTCGCTGCACCAAGCTATCTAGGTCATGGCAACCACTAAGAGAAACAAGCGAATCCTGCAGCAAAACACAATCCCTAAGTGCCTCTAGATGCAATCACTCAAGAAATACACTTGGATTCACTTCCAATCTCACAAAGATGATGAATCAATGAAGAAGATGAGTGGGAGGGCTTTGTTAGCTCACTAGGTTGCTATGCCAATGAAGATGGCCAAGAGAGTGAGCTAGAGCTAGCCTATGGGGCTTAAATAGATGCTCCCATGAAATAGAGTAGTTGGGTCACATAAGTGACCATCGGACTCGCTGGCACGGGCCGTTGGACCATCCAACGCTCGATCCGACGCCCTGCCATGTCCACTCATGTGCTGCCATGTGTCCCAGTTTGAATCAAAGTGACCGTTGTTCGCGTAACGGCTCACTGTCACGCTCTGATCGTGTCATCGGATCTAGGCCTTAGATCCACCATCGAACTCCACATAGGGAGGGTTCGACGCGGATCCAGTAAGGTCCAGAGAGGGTTAAAACCCTCAGATGTCGGTATGACACCCACCATCGGACGTAGCTTAGGGTCCAATGCTGCCACATGTCGCTCCTTCACACGCTGCATTCTTTCTTCGCACGTAAAATAGTGCGCTCGACCTGTCCGATGCCTCCTTTCAACTAGGGTTCGATGCTTGTCAAAATTACACCGAGAGGTTTCCAGAGCCAGTTGGACCGAGTCCGAACCCTAGCTGTCATACCTAGGTAGGTTCGATGCTCTCCCATGAATGCTCATAGGCTACCACATTAGCAACCCAGCTAGGGTTAGCTATCAGACCCAGCTAGAGGTTGGTCTGATGCTCTGTGAAGCAGGGTCTGACTGCCCCTATTTCTACTCCTTTTGATGTCCAACTTTGCCACCCTTGCTCAAATGTGCCAACCACCAAGTGTAACACCTTGTGCACTTATGTTAGCATATTTTCACAAATATTTTTAAGGGTGTTAGCACTCACTAGAATCTAAATGCATATGCAATGAGTTAGAACATCTAGTGGCACTTTGATAACCATATTTCGATATGAGTTTTACCCCTCTTAATAGTACGGCTATCTATCCTAAATGTGATCACACTCGCTAAGTGTCTTGATCACCAAAACAAAAAGCTCCTATGGATATCACCTTTGCCTTGAGTTTTTGTTTTTCTCTTTCTTCTTTTCCAAGCCCGAGCACTTGATCAACATGGTCATCACCACCAACATGATCATCATCACTTGCTCCACCACTTGGAATGTGCTACCCTATCTCATGATCACTTAGAGTAAAAAGGGTTAGCACTTAGGGTTTCATCAATTCACCAAAACCAAACTAGAGCTTTCACCCTTCATGCTTATAACCGGTCCATCAAGCCAAGTCTTGTCTTGATCTTGTCCACCTTAGTCACATGATTCAATGTTATGTCTCATATGCAATGAGCTCCTTCATCACATGTGTGAGTTTTGCAACATATCCAAGCCTATTTCACCTCTATGGCATGAGTTGCTCACACAAATATTCTTATGGACTAATCACCTGTGTATTTCACTTAAACACATATTAGTCCATCTAGGTTGTCACTCAATTACCAAAACAAAATAAAGGACCTTTCACTCTATCTATAAATGATGGTACCTTAACAATTCACATGACATTACATACTAAATTACTTGAGAGCATTGCTTATGCAAATCCCTTATGTGTACACAAAATTAGCAAGCTACCTCAAGTTGTATACCAATCCACATAGTATTCCAACAACTCATGCAACATTACAAACAAGTAACACAATATTACAGAGTTAGTTTTATGAAAGCAAGAAAAGGACATTAATCCTTGACATGTAAAGTGAAGCTTATTAGATTACCTAACCCAACACAAACAACAAAATTAGTTGCACAAAGGTATAAAAGTCCACATCAACCATTAAATCAATACGTAAAGTGGGTAATGAGTCACATTATCCAATAAAATGTTTATCAAAGTAGTATCGTACAAG
Source organism: Miscanthus floridulus (assembly GCF_019320115.1). Taxonomy (NCBI): domain Eukaryota; kingdom Viridiplantae; phylum Streptophyta; class Magnoliopsida; order Poales; family Poaceae; genus Miscanthus; species Miscanthus floridulus. The sequence continues at coordinate 81,048,155 of NC_089583.1, forward strand.
CGTTGAGATCCCATAAATGTAAGAAATTCTACCATCAAAACTATAAGTAACACTCATGTGTTTTCTTTGATTCATCGCAAAACATCCTTCTATTGTTACCATCAATAACCATTCTACTTAGCAGTATAGGTACCAAATTAGATCTACAATATCAATTATTACCAAAATCCAACAACCATGAAGGAGGTGCTTGTGGTTCTTGCTTTCATGGCTCTTGTATCGAGCGTTGCCTGCACATAGATAGCCGGTTGCAGCTGTGGTCAACAACAAAGCCATGAGCAACAACAACACCATACACAAAAACAACAACATCAACATCAACCACCACAACAACAACATCACCAGCAACCACAACACCAACAACAAAAAGTTCACATACAGCAGAAACAACATCACCAACAACAAGAAGTTCATGTTCATCAGCAACAAGAAGTCCATGTGAAACAACAACCACAACACCAACAACAACATCAATGTGAAGGCCAACAACAGCATCACCAACAATCACGCCATGGGCAACAACAAGGATAGAGCCATGAGAAACAACATCAACAATAATGCCAGGGTCATGAGAAGCCACAGCAACCGCACCAGCAACAATGTCAGGGTTATGTGCAGCAGCAGCCACTACAACATCAACAATGTCAGTAGGGCTAGGAGCAACCGCAACAACAGCAATGCCATTTCCAGGAGCAGCCATTGCAACAACCAAAGCACTGCCAAAAGGGTGTGAGCAGCAATAGACAACAAGGTGCAGTTCTAGCTACTGTAACGGTAGCACAAATCTAAAAATTTGCCATGAATTCCTGAGGCAACAGTGCAACCCTTTGGTAATGCCTTTTCTCCAATCACGTTTGGTACAACTGAGCAACTACCAGGTATTGCGATAGCAATGCTGTCAAGAGCTTAGGCAGATCAAGCCACAATACCTTCACCAAGCGATCTATAGCATGGTTCAATCCATAATCCAGCAACAACAACAGCAGCAGCAGCAACAACAACAACAACAACCATGCGAGTTATGTCGAGCTCAACTAGCTACTCAAAGTGAGGTGGCGATATTGACGGCAGCGCAGTACCAACCATCAATGTGCGGCTTGTACCACTCGTGGTACCAAAACAATCCATGTAGCAGTAATGATGTTTGTGGTGTTCACAATTAAAGTATTGTGGCTAGCTAGCCATTATAGTCTTATAGCGGTGTAAAGCAATAAAATGCCATACATCATGGTGTTTGGATAATGATATCTGAATAAGAATACAATTTATAATGATAACCATTGTGTGCACTATGACCACAAATAACATGCCTTGTTCATCCTACCCATATTTTGGTTAGGAATTGGATGGAGTTGTTATTATTCCATGGTTAATCACAATTACACAAACATATGGCCATCCTAAACATGAAGCATGTGTCTTGCTCCTTAGTGCACATCTTTCCACTTCCCTCTAAGCATGACATTGTTGAAACTCTGCCTACACTTTTTCCTCCTCACCTGATGAAGGAACTTTACCCATTTAAAAATTGTTTAGAAAAAAGAAATTGGTTTAAAACACCATCCACCTCCAAAACTAGTGGGTTTAGACAAAGAACTACAAAATCAATTAGAAAATTACAATTTGGAAATCTTGAACATGATTGACAAAACTTTTGACTCATACGAATGTTAGGATATTCGTCATAGGATTGTTAGGATGTTAGTGGCACTAAGAAAAGGGAAGAACTAAAGTCATGGGAGCAAGTAAACTAAATTCATGGGGAAGGATTGAGAGGCCTCAAAGATGCAAGGTGGCTCACAAGTCAACCAGAGCTCATTGAGATAAAAATAGTTGACCTTATGCATATGAAAATATGTAGATTGAGTCTATCGAAGTTGTGGAGGCAAAGTTGTGATCACATGGGTGAAGAGAAGGAGCTGCAGTCATATCAGAACCGACCCTCATGGTTGCGCATACTAGTCAGTGCATGGACATATGTCGCATGTGCCTGTGGTGTCAGAGACCTGGTCTTAGTGGTCACGATAGATTGGGTAGTTTGTTGTTGAGCCATCGGCTCCTAACTGTAATCATATTTATGTATACACGATCCTAGCATCTAGGCATGGCGGCTGGCCATGATCTCACAATCGGACTCCAGTGCTTTGGTACCTCCATATCTACCGGCACATTGTGATGAATGGAACTTGAGCATTCTCCAATTTTCCTCTCTTACAATGAGAATGGCAAGGACTACACACTCCCTTTAATTTAATTTATCACTTCCTCTACTTTCGAGGGGAGCTCACAATAATGAGGTTGGTGGATCTGGTGTAGCTCAAGATAATATTCATGTACCAATGACCACCGGCCAGACAAATGCTACACCTTCTCATAAAGTCTTTTGTTGAGATCCAACATAAAATGGCCGGTTGCCATGTAGACTCTCTTATCTAGATGCAAAGAGAGGAGTCGAAGAGGTTACCAACATTGTCCTGACAGCCAGAACGAGGCTCTCACTTCATCCATCAGAGGGCAGAATGCCCTTCCTGAGCAACCGAGGAAGGACCATGCTAAGACATCCTCTCAATTGAACTACATGTACAAGCAGATAGGCCTTGGACCCCTCCATGTCGCCGATCCTTAGCTTGAATAATTTGATCACCAATTTCCATTTAAAGTAAGAATTAAATGACAATCGCCATGGTTATAGGGTTTAATTCTAATCAGTTCTATAAGTTTGGGCGATTATGTGAACTAGACATTTTTGGCCCAAACAGGGGTCAGACGACCAAGCCCATGGTATGTCGATGTTACACCCGGTGTTAAGAATAAAACAAGGATCAATTTTCAAACATACAGCGACATCATAAGTGAAGAACAATTTATTGAATAAGCAAATATATATTGGTTTCTATTTTCTAAAAATAAAAAAAAACAAGTTTAGTCTCTGAAGAATCATAACTAATTTAATTTGGACCAGATAAATATGAAGCTAGTACTAGTTATTTAAAAAATGATATCTATCAATTGGTGATCTATTAAGGTAGATTTTGGAACTTATTATTTTTGTTAATACTATTGTTTTGTTGCTCGTATTGAAACACTAAGAACATGCACAAATACGATTCAAATAACTCCAAAAAGAACACCAATAGATAGATAACACTTTTAGCAAAAAAAAATATATACTTGTGTCACATTTTAATAATTTAAGATAAATTACTTAAGGGTCTGTTTGGATCCCATGAAATGAGACCGATATCTAGAAAGTATTTTCCATTTTATTACTAGGTTAAATTCTAATTCCTCTAAATTTCTAGGAACCAAGAGTTCTTAGTGGTTACTTAAGAGTCTACCAAGAAGGAGGCCCTGCCTATAGTTCTCTCAATTTGGCAGCGCCTCGTACGTGCTTGGTGCCATAAACAGATAACCACGTTGTGCTGACTGCAAAAAGAGCATTGCGTACACTAATCAGGGGTAGCACATAGTAGGGCACATTGTGACCAGTCTCAAGGCACCACCACCTGTCTGAAACAAGTCACAAGTTTCAAATGTCCTCTTGCGGTGTCTTACGGATCGGAATGGCAACACTCTTGTTGGAAGATACCAGTGGGTTGCTCCACGGGTAATCTTGACACGCAAAGTGATGAGGAACACGGAACGACCATTGGCATGTAAAGCTCTATGAATTGGTGTTATCCATTATATAACAACTCACAGAACATCACAAAATTGCACGTCAAGGGGTTGGGTCAGGAAAAAAAATCGCTCGCTTCCGTGTACAATAAAATGGCGAGTCATGAGTCATGCTAGCTGATCTGATATATGCTAATAGCTCACACGACATCACAAACAACTCATACTACATTACAGAGTTAGTTTCATGAAAAAACAAAGTAGGCCGGAGAGGACAATAATCCTTGACGTGTAAAGTGAATTTACAAAGCCATATATCAAGCTATATCTAATTCGTTTTACGTAGATCAACAACCTGCAGAAGGCAACAAAATGAGCCACGCAAAAGTACAGAATGAATCCAAATGAACCCTCACAAGCTACATAAAGTGAATGATGAGTCATATACATTTGGCAAGAAACTGTAGAAGCTACAGCCATCGACGGTAGCATAGAAACACAAGAAATTGTGCTAATTGAGGATATAAATAACCCTCGTACGCCTATGCACTTCTCCATCACCACCACTGGCCTTCATCAGCCTATTAGCTTATCTATCTACTCCAGAGCAGAGAAGAACTCGACACCATGAAGGTGTTGCTCGTTGCCCTCGCTCTCCTGGCTCTCGCTGCGAGCGCCGCCTCCACGCTTACAACCGGCGGCTGCGGCTGCCAAACACCTCATCTGCCACCACCGTCAGTTCATCTTCCGCCGCCAGTGCACCTACCACCGCCGGTTCATCATGTGCCACCACCGCCGCCATCATGCCACTACCCTACTCAACCGCCCCAGCCACATCCATGCCCATTCCAACCACCGCATCCAAGTCCGTGCCACCCAGGGCATCCCGTTGGCACCCCGCCGATCCTGGGACAGTGCATCGAGTTCCTGAGGCATCAGTGCAGCCCGGCGGCGACGCCCTACTGCTCGCCACAGTGCCAGGCGTTGCGGCAGCAGTGCTGCCAGCAGCTCAGGCAGGTGGAGCCGCTGCACCGAAACCAGGCGATCTTCGGCGTGGTCCTGCAGTCCATCCAGCAGCAGCTGCTGCAAGGCCAGTCGCCGCTCGGGGCGCTGATGGCGGCGCAAATAGCGCAGCAACTGATGGCGATGTGCGGTCTGCAGCCAATTACAAGTCCCTGCCCTTCTTGCAGCGCTCCTGCCGGCGTTGTCCATCACTGAAGAAACTATGTACTGTAATAATGTTATATAGCCGCTGTCTAGCTAGATAGTTTAGTCATTCAGCGGCGATGAGTAATAAAGTGTCATACATCCATCACCATGGGTGGTAATGTGAGCAATGACCTGAATGAACAATTGAAATGAAAAGAAAGAATATATTACATGTCAACGAGATCCCTCGTAACTAGAGATGGCAACGGGGACCCGATCTCCGATTCCGCGTGGGAAATTCCTTTATTAGGGGGTAGGGATAGGGCGATTTAGTCTCCACGGAGACCGAAACAGGAAAAAACTAGTCCGTGTCGGGTTCCCGTCTCCGCTCCCTGCGTACCCGCCCCTCAAACTCGCTCTTACTCTAAATTAGCCTCTTCATCTTGTTCCTTATTTACCTGGGTGCACTACGTTTTCAAAAGCTTCTCCAGTTAGTGGAATATATCGCATCAACCTGGGAGCATTAGCCGATCTAGTACATCAACAACTCATGTTCCTATGCCAATTCCAATCTTGTCTAACTTGGTAACTTCCCCTTATCAACCCGTATCTTGTTCATTCTGGAAACACGTCTTCCTATTCTATCTCTTCCCGAATCTCCCTTAACATGTTAAAATTCTATCAAAACCTCAACATATAGCCTAATATAAATAGCAATTGAACCCTAAAGCAAATGTCTCTTGTAATATGAAATTTTGCTTGTTCAATTATATTGATTTGACATCATGAATTTGCTTTCATTCTTCTAATGTTGCATTTTTTAATGGAAACAGATTCCCCGCAGGGATAAAATCCAAGCACGGGGACGAAGCTGGGAGAAAAAAGTCCTCCCAGGAGCATTCGCAGGGACGGGGATGGGAAGTTTTTGTCCCCATTGAAAGCTCTAGTTTGGTTTTGGATAATTGATGAAACCCTAGGTACTATGTGAATATGAGATAGGTTAGTACAGACCAAGCATTAGAGCAATTGGATGATGATCATGACGATGGTGATAGCCATGGTGATGATCAAGTGCTGAAGCTTGGAAAAGAAGAAAATGAAAAACAAAAAAGCTCAAGGCAAATGTATATTTGATAGGAGCTTTTTGTTTTGGCACTCAAGACACCTAGTGGGTGTGAGTGTGTTTAGGATAGATAGTCGTACTATTAAGAGGGGTTAAACTCGTCGTGAAATGCGGTTATCAAAGTGCCGCTAGATGTTCTAACTCATTGCATATGTATTTAGATTCTAGTGAGTGCTAACACCCTTGAAAATGCTTTGTGAAAATGCAAACACACGTGCACAATGGTGATACACTTGGTGGTTAGCACTTAGGAGCAAGGGTGAAGCAGTTGGAGAAGTGGAGGAGATGTTTTAGAGTGATCGGACTCTAGCCACGGCAGGACCGGACCCTGCCTGGAGCGTCCGGTCACACTACGCAGAGGAGACATGGTCTCAATCTGTGACCGGACTCTGAAGAGTGGAGTTGACCAGACCCTGGTGGGTCACTATTCTTGGGTCCGGACAATGCTGATGTGGCTTGGGTGCGCGGCTCTAGAGAGGACCAGACTCTGGTCGAGTCCAGTTATGGATGAGCAGACGTGTCAGGTCATGAAAAAACAGCTCTGGATGCTTACTAGAAGTGACCGGACTCTATTGTTCAGTGGGTCCGGTCGTTCTGCGGTGAGTCCGGTCATTGGCTTGCTGGCTCGAGCGCGCGCGACTGGACCCTGTGCGGGTGCGTCGGGTCATGCAGCGGCGCGTTCGATCGTCACTAAAATGCACGCTTGAGTGGCTGCTAGCCATTAGGATCATGTGGCTGCATTCGAAGACATGACATGTTGCTGCATCGGTGGACCGGACATTGGCTCGGGTGTGTCCGATCGCCCAAACCAGCATGTCCAGTCACCGCGCAGTCAGCCCCAACTTGAGCCTAATGGCTCTATTTCGTTTGGGGGCTATAAATATCTGGTAGCCGGCTTGGGCTCACTCTCTTGGCCGTTTCTATTAAGAATACACCCTAGTGAGCCTAGTCAATCCTCTCTAACTCATCTTGCTTGATTGATTCATCGTTTGGTGAGATTGAAGAGCATCCATAGTCATTGCTTTGAGTGATTGCATCTAGAGGCACTTAGTGATTGTATTTTGCTGCGGGATTCACTTGTTACTCTTAGTGATTGCCGCCACCTAGATGGCTTAGTGCAGCGAGAATTGTTGAATGAAGGGTGGTGATTGTCTCCGGCTCTGATCGTGGTGATTGTGAGGAGTTCTTGAGCCTTCCCCGTGGGAGATCACAAAAGTCATCTTTAGTGGATTGCTTGTAGCTTGTGGATACCCATCTTGTGTTGGTCATGCGGCACCCGGTTGTGGGTTACACGTGTCATGCCTGTTAGCGTGTGAACCTCCAAGTGGGTGAATCGCTACATGGACGTAGCTTGCCGGCAAGAAAGTGAACCTCGGTGAAAAATGATTGTGTCAATTGGTATTCATTGTGATTGATTTTTTCCTTGCCCAGCTCGATATTGATCCCTCTACCCCTCTTGTATTTACATTTGTAGAGATTTCTTGTGTACAGGTAGTCTAGCTAAGTAGAGTAGCTCTCTAGTGTAGTATAGAAGTAATTAGTTGAATTACTTGTTTAAGTAGCACGCTGTTGGCATTTCTTAGCGTCGATACTAAGAACAGAGTTTTAAATCTGTCCCCAGCAACGGCGCCAGAAATATTTATTGGTATTTATTAACTTGCCACTTGTTTTAAGTAGCCACCTGTTATAAACCTATATCTCCTAACATTACTTTACTAGGTTGTCATCCCTAGTGATGATGCCAGAGATGCTTGTTGGTACTACATAACATTACTACTAGAACAATACTAAGCAGTTCTTTATTAATTTAAGTGACTAGGAAGAATATATATTAAAGAAATCTGCAAGCGCACAGATAATTATACCATTATAGCACTTCACCTGAGAGTATTCCAGGTATCGTTATTTATATTTTTACCATAGGGAAAGTCTAGCATGGACATGTATTGATAACTTATGCTATTGATGGAGAAATAAACCATAACCAATGTTCTACTCATAACAGGGGTAAGTCATTAGATAAGATATATATATGATAAGTAATGATAATGATAAATCACTCAGAGTGCTCCTTTCTATGGCATTAGGATAATTAGGTAGAATATTAGAGGATTAATTCCTAAGTTATTCTTAATTACAAGTCAAAGCATACATTGATTAGTGCAATTATACCTAGTAGTCATTGCTAAGATCATCTTCATATCCACACATAAGAGATATTACTAAGGAAGATTAAGAACAGAGCTTGTTGTTCCTTCGTAACCGGACCCTACGTGCGCCTATATTCGGGGAGTGGACTACAAAGGACTCAACGGGAGTGTCATATCTGCGATCTATCACATGACCCAGAATATAGGGTGTATCCGCAAGTAAACAACATATAAGCACCATGCTTACACAATGTCGACCACTCACCCATGGTACCTTAGAGTGAGCGATATACGAACTTATGCATGAACATGATGATAATCTAACTATACTAAGCATATAATCAAAGTAGACAATGAACATTATAACGAAGAACATGAATGAGATGAATACTAATATTGTCATAACAATTGTAACTAGCATATAAAAATAATGGAGGATACAAAAGACAGGGGTACAAAGATTATACCAAACCACGCTCTTGACAAGATCAGGAATCCAAGCAAAGTCGGCTTGCCTCCCTCTAGACCTAGCCTAACTAGCTATGCTCTAGAATATGATGGAGCTCTGAGGATGATTAGCGTTTATGTCTTCTCAAATGACTTGATGACTAGAGTTATGCCTAAGGGGTGGCAGGGGCTAGTATATATAGGCCGGAGCATCCAATGTGAGCCCTTGGATCAAACTGACTTAAAGGACGGCGTAGATGAAACCTAGGAGACAGGTGGAGAACTGACATTCAAAGGAAGGGTCCGATAGGTGGGGCCAGCCAGGAGTCCTCTCAAGTCTTCTAGAGTCTTCTGGTGTCCGTTTTGCTGCGGATAAGCACAATTAAATCTGACATGTGGGTCCACCTTGATGGTTTTTGGATAAACCCTGTGGAAAATACAGATTGACCAAAACTTGTGGAATTTGTTAGTTTAAACCCCTAGACCTTCGTTGGTGATTATATTTATGCCCTTATCCATGTTATATTGATGGTTTATAATGGTTGTTAACTACCATCAACAAACTCCCCCAAGCTTAACCTTTGCTAGTCCCTTAGCAAAGCTAAACTTAGTCAATGGATCAGGAGTTACAGTCGATGCTTTCACTCCTCAAAAGTACACATGCATTCAAACAAGAATTCTCCTCCGGATTAGAAAGAACCGATCTGACTTTCAAACTTACCCATATTACCTTTAACCATGGGTCTTTTTAACCTTCACTTGGGTCTTGAGCAATTGAAAGACAGAACAATCAAGTCAAGCACTATGTCTCAAGTTCTTTGCTCAACCATTATTTTGGAGTTTTTACATATTTTCAAAATAAAACTCAAACCTTCCATTGTATGACACTCTCAAGTCTCTCAATATATGTGGTATTTGTTGATCCTTACCGAGATAATAGTGATGTTATGTCTTTCTTTCTTCCTACAACTAAAGCTTATGTGGAGCTCATAGGAGTGGAAAAAGAATGAAAGATCATACTTAAATACATATATTATAAAGTCAAACCTCGAATACAAAGAGAGTTGAGTCATACAATCAAATCAAGATCTGCATGTGTATGGATGTATGGTGGATATATATGTGGCTAACCTAATTCTACTATGCTCCTTGAAAACATATCTTTCTTTTTGAATTTAGAAACAACTTTGCAAGAGAACATGGGCTATCTTATTCATCTCTTCTTTTTCAGGCTGGGCATCTGAGTACCCATTATTTTCAATATCTTAGACACTTGTCCATTTTTTTCTCATCTTTCTTTTTTCTTTTTCTCTCTTTTTTTATAAATAACTTTTGCATAGCCACATGCTTCTTTTATGCAACAAAACTTTTGAGAGATAGCAACAAGAACTTTGGAGCATTTATTTGCTGGATACCCTATCAAGCATATTTTTGGTGTTTACTCCTAGTGTAGGAGTAAAAAATATTTTGGGTGGATCTAGATGGAATGGCATGGTTTTTTGTGCCTACCCCTAGTGTAGGAGTAGTGCATATGTAGGTGGTGTGTACATGATCTTGACTTTAAGAGCATGACAAACCTCTAATAAGGATCAACAAAGCTTGACAAAACTTAATGCAATACAAACAACATATATGTGAAAGTTTTTCTAGTCTAAATATCATATTTGGCTTTAGTAGGAATTTAAGTTTTATCATACAGGAGCTCATCATGAAGTATTTTTATGTTTTTCAAAAGATAAATCTATAGAATTTTAGTGTCACTTGGAGCAAGATAAACAAGCAGCTCAGACCTTCTCATATCATATCCAGTCAATTACCTAGACTTAGATCAAGCATATGCTACCCACGAGTTTCAAGTTGAGAGTAAATTCTTATATCAAAACAGTCGTATCCAAAACTCGGGAGAATTCAAGGCTAAAAACTAGATACTTGAAAGGAATTACAATAGAGCAACTATTCATCATTTCCATTACAAGAAGATTATTCTTAGAGTCCTTTTATTTAGCTCTTAAAATCAAACTTAAAGAAAACTTAACACACCTTTTATTTTGTTTTCAAAATTTAAGATCACACCTTAATATATATAACTAGGTAAGATAAATTTTAATTTTGCTTTTAGTTTGTTAAGCATCTTTTTATTTCTTTAGGAAATATGAAGCAAACTTAAAAATAGTAAAATGAAATGGGAAAGAAATACTTAGCTAGATACATGGGGGTGCTCCTCCCCCAAGCTAGATGTTTTTGTGGTTTTTTCTTAGAGTGAGTCTACCAGCAGAAGTCTTTCTCATCCATCCAGAAGTTGTGTTCCTCATGCAGCGAGTGTAGCAACAGTTTGGAAAAATGTACTTCGGATGGATGGCTTTACTCTTGATCATCCTACAAAATACTACAAAAAGAACACCAAAACTCGTGGCACAGATTAGGATAAGGGGTTAGCGGTTAGCCATTTAGAGATTTGTTATCCTTAGGGGTTTAGACAGATTTTCTAATTGGCAAAGTTTTAGCAGGATGTCTTTTTAATATTTTTGGATTTATATAATGTAGACAGAAAATATGCATGCATGATATATATATAGACCACCATAGTGAATACTCCCTTTGGCTTTTATACACCGAGAAAATTACTCACGTGGGGCTTAGGATTTTTATAATGTGATGATATACAATAATGAAACTTTTTATCTTCCTTTTCTAAATGCTAATGCAGACAAGTAAATATGCTAAAGTGAAAATAATTCATGCAATGCTAGAAAGTAAATATGGATAACTACCTGATGTTACCTCACGGTCAGGGTTTAGATTTTTGAGTCCTCCTGACAGGACCTGGCTAGAGAAAAATCCTTCACTCTTTGGGTGCATCATTCCGATCTCAACGATGGAGACCTAGATGGCTACACATCTTGTGATGGTGTCTCTGATGGTGTGTAACCTTCACTTTCCATACCTGCTTGGTCTGTGGATTTGACTTAAGTGGAGTAGGTTCATCTTTTACAACTTCTTCAAGTTCCTCATCTTCCTAATAACTTTTCTTTGGGGATTGATTCTTTTGGTTTTGGGATGTTCGACATCTCCTCCTGGAGTAGGTCTTCTTGGGTTGTTCATAAGTGGTATAACTATTAAAATAGCAGTGTACCTTCTTTCTAGGGAATTGAAAGTGGATTTGTCTAGATCCGACATAGATAATTGCGTTGGTAGTGTTAAGGAATAGTCTTCCAAGGATGATAGGCGTATCATCTTCTTCTTCACCCATGTCTAGAACCATGAAGTCAGGTAGGGGCAAACTGATCTTCCTCTTACCATAACATCTTTTGCTATTTCTTTTGGAAATAGGATTGATTGGTCCGCCATCTGCAATTGCATATATATAGGGAACAAAGGTTCATCACTGAATAAGTATTCATACGTTACCTTGGACATTACATTGACACCCAACCTAATGTCGTAGAAGGTCTTATGGAATATTCTTTAACCAATGGTACACTCGATCGTGGGTACTCCTAGATCATCCTTCTTAGCAATGAATGGTGAAGCGAGGAGGTGGTCGTACTCTGATCAATGTGTGTTGATCATGTTAACTGATTCTTCTTGAGGCTGCCTACCCTTATTCTTCCTTCTCCTATTGTTCTTCTTCTCAGTCACTATTGTCTTTTGGGGTAGGTACGACATTTGTGGATGTCTAGGAGATCACAAGATGCGGTACTTGAAAGAAAACCTTTCCTTTTTATCATTGATTGTGAAACAGATCTTGGCACTGTCCACGTAGATGATGGCTTTTACAGTTCTTAAGAAAGGTCAGTCCAAAATAATAGGTGCTCTTACATCTCCATCTATTTCTAAAACTACAAAGTCTAGGGGAACATATGGTTGTCCCACTCAAACAATGGCATCTTCAAGAACTCCCTTGGGGTAACAGAGTGACTGATCTACAAGCTCCAAATACATATTTATGTGCAGCAAAGTATCTCCATTAATTTGATCATAAATTACCTTAGGCATGATGTTGACACTTGCTCTGAAGTCACAGATAGCTTCAAAAAATGTGAGGTCCAATGGCAATAGGGATGACAGGTCTCCCTGGATCGCTCTTCTTTTCTAGCAAGGTATAGTCTATCCACCTTCCCAGTCGATGGTTGTATATAATAATATGCTGCATTGTGAATATCAACAAGATTTGCAATTTCTAGGTCTTCTGGTTGCCTCGAAACCTTACCTTTGTTGGATAGAGGAACAGCAGCTGCCAGCTGAGCTATTTGTGATTCTATCATTTTATTAAAGTTATACTGGTTCTTAATGGCAGAAGTAAAGCTATCCATTCTATTATTTATGTTCTCTAGACTTTTATCATTGGTTGCTACCTTTCTAGATACACACTCAGTTTTAAGGACAAAACCAGATACACACCATATGTGAGCCCATGAAGTCAAATCTCACATATAGCTACAAATAGGGGTAATATCGAAAGACAATGCTCAATATATAATGTACTTAGTATAAAGGATATAACCTTAGACAGCAAACAGCGGAAAGACAACTCCGATCTTTGGGTGAAGACTCCAATTCTACAGGGACAACTGACTGGTTGATTACAAGCTTAATTCCTCCAAACTCTAGCAATCTGGTACCCATCTGGGATTTTTATCCAAATAATTGAAAAATAAATCAAGCATAAGTACATGTCGTACTCAACAAATATAACATGGGGTTCATGAGGCTCAAAAGGCTGACACTGGTTTAACTGCGATTAGCTTTTAATTGTCACAATTTTAGCATAGGAGTAGCAATAAGTTTGTGACAAGCTCGTATAAACATATGATCAGGTAAACATGAATAATGAATAGCAAAAACAATAATCATTAGTGAGCATCTTTATCATCAGTATCATCAGTGTTCATCATCTATTCCATAGGGGTTCCAAGGCCGCTTGTGACTATGAGCATGGGGTTGTTTTAACAGTTTTACACTCTACAGAGGTTGTACACTTTCACTGTGAGTCATGATTTACCCTTTTGCCCGAGGTCGCAAGCCTCTTAACCCACTACCAAGGAAGGTCGGCAGGGTTCACTATGAAGCCTTTCAAAGATTTATCTAACAAGTTAGGGCCATTAGATTCACTCGACAAATAGATATAGGAACCCCCTATCGAATGACGCAATTCTATCATGGCTATACACATAAGAGTAGAGGTTGTCCTATACCCGATTCGGCAAGCCATTCTTACACCATAAAGGTAACCTCTAACAAGCTAGAAAAGGTCCTCATATTAAGTTAAAGCCAGAGCCATATGGCCCTCACAGTTGTACTATAAGTCCTAGATGATCACTTACAGATAAGTCCTTAGGGAGAGGAATCTAGAGCACCATAAAAATGGCACAATGCTCTAGACCCCTTGATTCCATATTGCTAAAAAACATCTTTTAGTGTTTATTGCATATACCATTAGTCAAGTTACAAGATCATGGCTTTGGTTGAGCACTAGCATCATACTACCCAATGCAATACCACATAGGTATCAACGTACAAGTACAAAAGACTAGGATATCCTTAGTGGTAATCAAGGTAGACACATGCAATCATGAATTAAATGATTAAAGGTGTATAGGAGAACAAGGAAGATCCCATGCTATACTTGCCTTAAAACTCATGTCCTTCTTCTAGTCCAAATCTTCAAAGGATTGCTTCTGGATTCACCACGTATAGCTCAACAAACGGACATGATCATAAAGCACCACACAAGCATCCATGCAATCATACATGAAGCAAACAATAAAACTAAATTAGAACATTACACCTAGACAATAAGAAGGTTTGAAAACTAATCTATGCATTGCTACGAGCACATAGACGCGAAAAGCACGCTAATCAGAGCTATAACGAAGAAGTTATGAATTAAACAAGATCTCCTTTAATAAAATAATGGAATTAAATCTAACCTCAAATTTCAAAAGTTGAAAATATAGTTAACAGTAGGATGAACATGTAAATTATGCAATTATGAATCTAACGAAATTTGAACGGATCAATTCGGAGTTAAAATAGAGAAGTTATGGCCTAGACAAAATAGTCGCAGAACTGTAAATAGAGGAAAACGTATTTTGAATCTACTAGAAAGAAACTATGCTTTTAGAATATGAAAATGTATTCTAGAAGTGTGCCATGGACTGTGGGTTAGATTATTCAAAAGCTGAAGGTCTCTTTAACAAAAGTGCAGGGACGATGGTTCAAAATTGAGAAAAGACAGGGGTTCTTTTAAAAGAATCGCAGCGAAGAGGTACCATGCAATCTTGACCAGTCGGATTGAATCTGAGCGGCCGAGATTAGAATAGGGGAGGGGAAGATGTGGCCAGTGCCGAAACAGAAAGAGAACGCGGTGGTGGACATGGCCGAAGATGGGGGAGCTCACCGGCGTACATGGGAAAGGGCCTATGGGCCATGGCGGAGCGAACCGAGAGCACAGAGATGGAGAACAGGGCACAGCGAACTCACCTGTGAACAAAATCAAAGGTGGGTGGCTTAGCAAGGTGAAGGCAAGTGGCAACATCGATGCTAGGATTTGGCTCGGTGGTGGCGCTGCGAGCTTCAAGGCAGCGGCAGCGCTAGGGTTATGCGAGGGGCGGTGGGTGCTCGGGATGGAAGTGGCGCATGTGGGCTTGATATTTATGGGGGCGGGAAGCTTGGAGTACATGGCAAGATGATGCAGTGGCTCAAAGGCATACTCTGTCGACGATGATGAAGTCCTAGGTGGCTACGTTGCGAGGAAGACTGAAGGAGCGCTGACGCATGGGCCTAGCTAGCCAGTGGGAGAGCGAGAGATGGAGAGATGCGGCGCTGGGCAACTGGGCTGAAGTGAGAAAGCAGGCCACATGGTGAAGGCTGCTGCTAGGTCACCATGGGATGGGCTTCCAGCAGGGAGAGGGGAGAGTGGGAGATGTTAAGTTTTCTTTTTTTTCAAATGTTTTTCATATCCATTTCAATCGTTTTGAATTTTAGACAAAGCCACACATTCCAATAATTCCAATGCACCAGCATGTATGCACAAATAAGTTGCTAAACCTTACATTTGATTTTAATTTTAACAAAGTTTTTTTCTAGGTTTAAATGCTCACAAAATACCAAATTAAATCAAATTTACCTATTTTAAAATCTTGCAAATTTTAGGGTGTTACAATTCTATGCCCCCTTAAGATGAATCTTGTCCTCAAGATTCGGGGAGATGGTGACAAAAGAAATATGGGTATATTGCCTTTGGATCTTCTTCACATCCTTGAGTAACTCCACCTTCTTGGTAAACCTTCTGCTTTACTTTGCATACCCTGATAACCCTACTCAAGCAACTTGCTCAACTAATTCCAAGATTTTAACAAGGCACCTTGAACAACTCTTAGGTAACTCCAATCACTAGGCCACCTTTCCTTTTTAGTCCATACTTATTAGACCCCTTTCTTCATATGTTCACCATCCAACTGGAGCCTTTTCACTTTCTTGGTCCAAAGTAGGCTCTGTCACCAACTTTAAAACATTAATGACTTTATATGCTCAGATCAAATTGCTCAACTCTCAAACACAATTCTAAGTCCATGGTGTCATCTGAATCTTCTTAGCATAACTCTCTCTTGCTAAGGGCATCGGTAACGACATTCACTTCTCTAAGTGACAGCACTCTTCAGAGTCCTAAAACCTTGATTTCTTCAATCCAACAATGATGTCACATTGATGTTTTCTGATGTCCATGTAGAACCAACTATAGATGTCTCATATCTCCTTCCCAAGGTGTTTGCTCCTCTACTAATGCCATCTAAAAACTCGCAGTCCACTTTACTATCCTCATAGGACATACCTTCTAATAGGTCATTCTCACCTTCCTCAGGTGCAGGTTGAATACCCTCATACTCAATTCTTTCTCCTGACGGTGTTGTTAGAAGCATCGAATGCTGAGCATACTTAATCACTCTTTTACAAGCAGATAACCATCCCTTTCCAAGGATAACATCAATGGCCATTAACTCCAAAATGATAAGGTTTGCCTCGAAGTTCTTCCCTTTTATGTTAAGACTAACTTTTGGGCATATGCGGTTTGCCTTCATTTCTCCTCTTCGAGAGTTAAGTTTTAGAGGTTTTCTCATTAGGAAGCATAGTTATCTTATGATCTCCTACACATTCCCAAGATATGAATGAATGTGACACACTGGGGTCAAACAAAACCATGGCAGTGGCTGAGTTTACTGCAATCAAACCATAAACGACCTCCTTAGCTCCATGAGTGGTAATCATATCCACATTGTTCAACCTTCCAGGGATGTAGTTCCACTTTAATTTATTGCCTTGCACCTACTTCTTATGGACATTCTACTCTAGCTCCTGCTATTGTCGATTCTGGCTTTGATTACTCTCAGCAAGCTTCCCAAGACAGTCATTCTCATAATGTTCAATCTCACCACAATCATAATCTTCCTCACTAGTAGAAGTATTTGTCTTCATCAAGGTGATAGTAGGAGGTGATAGACATGGCTCTTGAGAACTAAAATGTTGCACTTCATCATTGGGTTGCTGATCCTGATATGTACTCCCAAGCAGATTCATAGGGCGCAACTAATATTCCGATTGTGTAGCAAAATGGAGACGAGTGTTTCTTAACTAGCGCTGAAGGTCACACTTTCTCTTCTTCTCTTCCATGTCTCGACACTTGTTCTCAATTACAATTGCTCTATCCTACCAATATTTGATAGTCGGCATATACCATGGTCATCACACTGGGCTATGTCCAATTGTCGCTCCACAGCTCTAAGCCAGTCATTAGCTTCTAGTGGTTCGCTTGTTTGAGAGAATGTCGATGGGTGTCCCTTCATAAATTCACCACGCTTGTCAATAGGTGGTGCTTGATGCAGGTTGTTCAACACACTTTGAGCAATAGTCTATAATAACTGAGTCTGCGTCATCAAAGCTTGCTCTATAGATGGGGAATTGGATGGCGATGGATTAGAATTGGTAGGATTCCTTCCTAGTGAGAGCTAGAATCTACAAAACCACCTGCACTTTGGCTACCCCCCTTAAGAAGAGATCAACTAGGGGCACAAAAAGGGTAGCTTGCACCTTCTTCCAGATGAGATAACTAGTATCAAGATGTTCTGACATCCCAATGATACTCTCGTGTATGGGCAAGAACAAGAAATCTAAAATTCCTCATGGGATGAAAAACAGCAGTGTAGTAAAACAGCCGTAACTCTCATTTTGTTAATCCAATGAAGTTGTAGATTATACCATTGGAAATCTTATTAAATTCTCCACAACTTTCTTATAGAATCACTTTTCCAAATTCTGTAGTTTAGGTAGTGGAAAATAGTGCACAATAGAAATTGCTCTAGGCTTCAGACAACACAGGTGCATCGTCTTGTGTTTTTCATAATTCCATAACCAACATAGCTATCAGGGTGATTCTTGTGTTCAGAGAAAGATGTTGAAGTCTACTATTATACAGAATTTTTCTATGATTTTTGGTCTTCCAAAAATAGAGATAAAAGCTGAAGAGGGCAGGCTGCTCTGAAAAGACAGGGATAGAGGAAATAGGAGAATCCAAAACCCAACTATTTATTGCACTGATCCGTATACCTTAGGCCTATAAACTAAATAAAATTGTGGAAAAACCTCATAAGATCATTGCACTCATCACAAAGATCCAAAACAAGCATAAACATAATGACAACCAACTGAACAATAAAAGTTCACACTTCAAACATTGACTCAACTAGCGATACTACTGTTTTCTCCATATTAAGGGCAAAGATCCTAAAGCTCCTCTTCCGATGACGCAAGAAGATGGTAATAGAAGGTTCTAAAAGCATATCAAATCAAGGATTGGAGATGAGAACAAAGACTTTAAAATAAGCACCAAGGTAGAGATGAATAGCAAGGT
The DNA here is from genome assembly GCF_019320115.1 of Miscanthus floridulus. Taxonomy (NCBI): domain Eukaryota; kingdom Viridiplantae; phylum Streptophyta; class Magnoliopsida; order Poales; family Poaceae; genus Miscanthus; species Miscanthus floridulus. Next base: position 81,066,549 of record NC_089583.1, read on the forward strand.
TGAGATATAGTAGAGAAGAAAATATCAAGGTTCATAGAGCAAGGATTTTTGTAGCAACTTCTAAACCTTAAAATGACTAGTTTCTACTAGGTTTGTGTCCTACAATCAGCATTGCTTTGATACCACTTTGTAGCACCTAATTTTAAGGACAAAACTAGATACACACCATATGTGAGCCCATGAAGTCAAATCTCACAAATAGCTACAAATAAGGGTAATATCGAAAGACAATGCTCAATATATAACGTACTTAGTATAAAGGATATAACCTTAGATAGCAAATAGTGGAAAGACAACTCCGATCTTTAGGGTGAAGACTCTAATTCCACAGGGACAACTGACTAGTTGATCACAAGCCTAATTCCTCCAAACTCTAGCAATCTGGTACCCACCCAGGATTTTTATCCAAATAATTGAAAAATAAATCAAGCATAAGTACATGTTGTACTCAACAAATATAACATGGGGTTCATGAGGCTCAAAAGGCTAACACTAGTTTAACTATGATTAGCTTTTAATTGTCACAATTTTAGCATAAGGAGTAGCAACAAGTTTGTGACAAGCCCATATAAACACATGATCAGGTAAACAATGAATAATAAATAGCAAAAACAATAATCATTAGTGAGCATCTTTATCATCAGTATCATCAGTGTTCATCATCTATTCCATAAGGGTTCCAAGGCCGCTCATGACCAGTGAGCATGGTTGTTATAACAGTTTTACACTCTACAGAGGTTGTACACTTTCACTGTGAGTCATGATTTACCCTTTCGCCTGAGGTCACGAGCCTCATAACCCACTACCAAGGAAGGTTGGTAGGGTTCACTATGAAGCCTTTCAAAGATTCATCTAACATGTTTGGGCCATTAGATTCACTCGGCATACAGATATAGGAACCCCCCTGTCGAATGGCGCAATTTCATCATAGCTATACACATAAGAATAGAGGTTGTCCTATACCCAATTCGGCAAGCCATTCTTACGCCATAAAGGTGACCTCTAAAAAGCTAGAAAAGGTCCTCATACTGAGTTAAAGCCAGAGCCATGTGGCCCTCACAGTTGTACTATAAGTCCTAGATGATCACTTGTAGATAAGTCCTGAGGGAGAGGAATCTAGAGCACCAGTAAAAATAGCCCAATGCTCTAGCCCCCTTGATTCCATGTTGCTAAAAATCATCTTTTAGTGTTTATTGCATATACCATTAGTCAAGTTACAAGATCATGGCTTTGGTTGAGCACTAGCATCATACTACCCAATGCAATACCCCATAGGTATCAAGGTACAAGTACAAAAGACTAGGATATCCTTAGTGGTAATCAAGGTAGACACAAGTAATCATGAATTAAATGATTAAAGGTGTATAGCACAACAAGGAAGATCACATGCTATACTTGCCTTAAAACTTAGATCCTTCTTCTAGTCCAAACCTTCAAAGGATTGCTTCTGGATTCACCACTTATAGCTCACCAAATGGACATGATCATAAAACACCACACAAGCATCCATGCAATCATACATGAAGCAAACAGTAAAAAACTAAATTAGAACATTACACTAGACAATAAGAAATGTTTTAAAACTAATTTACGCATTGCTACGAGCACACAGACATGAAAAGCACACTAATCGAAGCTATAACGAAGAAGTTATGAATTAAACAAGATTTCCTTTAATAAAATAATGGATTAAATCTAACCTCAAATTTCAAAAGTTGAAAATATATTTAATAGTAGGATGAACATGTAAATTACGCAATTACGAATCTAACGCAATTTGAACGAATCAAATCGAAGTTAAAACGGAGAAGTTATGGCCTAGAGAAAATAGTGGCAGAACTATAAATAGATGAAAACGTATTTTGAATCTACTAGAAAGAAACTACGCTTTCAGTATATGAAAACATATTCTAGAAGTGTGCCATCGACTGTGGGTTAGATTATTCAAAAGCCAATGGTCTCTTTAACAAAAGTGCAGGGATGGTGGGTTCAAAATTTGGAAAAGATAGGGGTTCTTTTGAAAGAATTGCAGCGAAGGGGTACCATGCAATCTTGACCGTTGGATTGAATCAGAGCGGCCGGGATTAGAAGAGGGGAGGGGAAGATGTGGACGGCGCTAGAACAGAAAGAGAAGGCGGCAAGTGGACATGGCCAGAGATGGGGGAGCTCGCCAGCGTACATGGGGAAGGGCCTACGAGCCATGGCGGAGCGAACCGAGAGTACAGAGATGGAAAGGAGGGCACGGCAAACTCACCGTGAACAAAATTGAAGGCGGGTGGCTCGGTGAGGTGACTGGCAATGACAACTGTGGTGCTAGGGTTCGGCTCGACGGTGGCGCTGCGAGCTCGAGGCGGCGGCTGTGCTAGGGTTGTGCGATGGGAGACGGGTGGTCGGAATGGAAGCGACATGTGCGGGCTTGATATTTATGGGGGCGGGAAGCTTGGAGTACATGACAAGATGACACAGTGGCTTGGAGGCGGGCTCTGTTGGTGATGATGGAGTCCTAGGCGGCTACATCACGAGGAAGAAGAAGGCATGCTGATGCGTGGGCCCGGCTGGCTAGTGGTAGAGAGAGAGACAAGAGAGATGCGGTGCAGGCAACTAGGCCAAAACAAGGATGCGGGCCACATGGTGAAGGCTGCTGCTGGGCCACCGTAGGATGAGCTTCCAATAGGGAGAGAGGAGAGAGGGAGAGTTAAGTTTTCTTTTTTCAAATGTTTTTCATATCCATTTTTTTGAATTTTAGACAAAGCCACACATTCCAATAATTCCAATGCACCAGCATGTATGCACAAACAAGTTGCTAAACCTAACATTTGATTTTAATTTTAACAAAGTTTTTTTCTAGGTTTAAATGCTCACAAAATACCAAATTAAATCAAATTTACCTATTTTAAAATCTTGTAAATTTTAGGGTGTTACAATCTTCATATCTACACATAAGGGATGAATGATCATGATGATGGTGATGGCAATGGTGATGATCAAGTGCTCAAGCTTGGAAAAGAAGAAAGAGAAAAACAAAAAAGCTCAAGGCAAAGGTATATTTGATAGGAGCTTTTTCTTTTGGCACTCAAGACACCTAGTGAGAGTGATCGGACTCTGGCCACGGTAGGATCGGACCCTGCCTAGCGCATCTAATCACACTATGTAGAGGAGACACGGTCTCAGTCTATGACCGAACTCTGAAGAGTGGAGTTGGCCAGACCCTAGTGGGTCACTATTCTTGGGTCCAGACAACACCGACGTGGCTTGGGCACGCTGCTCTAGAGAGGAACAGACTCTAGACGACTTTGGTTATCGACTGAGTGGACACGTCAGGTCATGAAAAACCAACTCTAGATGCTTACTGGAAGTGACCGGACTCTGCTGTTCAGTGGGTCCCATCATTTTGTAGTGAGTCTAGGTCATTGGCTTGCTAGCTCAGGCACGCGTGATAGGACCCTGTGCGGGTGTGTCCGATCATGCAGCGACGTGTCCGATCATCACTTAAACAGTACGCATGAGCGGCTGCTTTGAGTGATTGCATCTAGAGGCACTTGGTTGACTTAGACATTCGAAGGCATGACACATGGCTACATCTGGTGGACCGGATGCTGGCTTGGGTGCATCTGGTTGCCCCAACCAGCGCGTCCGATGACCGTGCAGTCAGCCCCAACTTAAGCCTAAAGGCTCTATTTTGTTTGGGGGCTATAAATATCTAGTAGCCAGCTTGGGCTCACTCTTTTGGCCATTTCTATTAAGAATACACCCTAGTGAGCCTAGCCAATCCTCTCTAACTCATCTTGCTTGATTGATTCATCATTTGGTGAGATTGGAGAGCATCCATAGGCATTGCTTTGAGTGATTGCATCTAGAGGCACTTGGTGATTGTGTTTTGTTGTGGGATTCACTTGTTACTCTTGGTGATTGCTGCCACCTCGATGGCTTGGTGCAGCGAGGATCATTGAATAAAGGGTGGTGATTGTCTCTGGCTCTGATCACGTGTGATTGTGAGGGGTTCCTGAGCCTTCCCCATGGGAGATCACAAAAGGCATCTTTAGTGGATTGCTTGTACCTTATGGATCCCCATCTTATGTTGGTCAGTGCGGCACTCGGTTGTGGGTTACATGTGTCATGCCTGTTAGCACATGAACCTCCAAGTGGGTGAATCGCTACAAGGATGTAGCTTGCAGGGCAAGCAAGTGAACCTCAGGTGAAAAATCATTGTGTCAATTGGTATTCATTGTGATTGATTTTTTGCTTGCCCAACTCGGTATTGATCCCTCTACCTCTCTTGTATTTACATTTGTAGATATTTCTTGTGTACAGGTAGTCTAGCTAAGTAGAGTAGCTCTCTAGTGTAGCATAGAAGTAATTAGTTGAATTACTTGTTTAAGTAGCACACTGTTGGCATTTCTTAGCGTCGCTGCTAAGAACAGAGTTTTAAATATGTCCCTAGCAACGGTGCCAGAAATATTTGTTGGTATTTATTAACTTGCCACTTGTTTTAAGTAGCCACCTGTTATAAACCTATATCTCCTAACATTACTTTACTAGGTTGTCATCCCTAGTCATGATGCCAGAGATGCTTGTTGGTACTACATAGCATTACTGCTAGAACAATACTAAGTAGTTCTTTATTAATTTATGTGACTAGGTGTCGGGTACCATAAAAGGGGTCCCCTAAGCAAAGACCCAAAAAAATCGCTTAGACCCTTTCAAAATCAAAGCCAAGAAACAACTATAGGCTAACCCCTGGCCTTGTCCGAGGCTGCCAACTCTCCGCCTCGCTCACGGCCTCGCACGAGAGGCCTCGGACGGCCTACTAATTCTCCACCTCGCTCAAAGCCTCGCACGAAAGGCCTCGGATGGGGAACCGATTCTCCATCTCAGCTTGAGGCCCCGCAGCGTAAAGCCTCGGATGAGGATGCCGATTCTCTGCCTTGCTCGAGGCCAGCTCGGCAACAACCCCGTCGCCTTCCACCTCGACCGATCTCCCTAACAGAACATCACGTCTAATTAAATGCGACCAACCACTCCCGTGACATCAGCCGGATGACGGCTTGACATAGTAGTGTAACACCCTAGGTGTTTGGCTTCCACATTTGCACTTGCATTTCATGAACATGAGCAGCATTCATACATTCATAAGCTTATATCACATGAAACATGATTTCGAAACATTGCAACATGTTGCATATTTCATGTGTGTTGTTTCTTGTATGAAATGAAAAGTGGGCAACACTTAAGTGCAACATGTGCAACTCACTTTAGTGAAATATGGTTAGTTAATACTATGCAACAAGATCATGAAACATGTGAAACATGACTATGAAACAAGTGTATCATTTCATGTGTTTCTCATTGTTTCAGTACATACAATGCTTGATTCTTGTGTGACCAAGGTGTGGGGTGGCTAATAATTCTTTTAAACAACTTAGTGATACCTAGAATGTCATTTGGAACATTGTTCATATTGATCATGTTGCCTAAATAGGATTTCAAAAAGTGGTTTGACTTGTTTTGACCCCTAAACCCTTTTGTTTGACTATTTAAAAAGTGTAGCTTAGAGTGTTTGTATGTCTGAGCAACCTAAAGCAAAGTTGTAGAAACTTTTATAAGGAACAAACTTTGTTTAGAAGCCAAGTCATGAAAATGTGCACAACATGTTCAAAAAGGACCCACAAGTTCAGTTTTGAGATCTAGTTTGTAACTCTGAAAATTTTCTAAGTCACAAAGCAGGTTTCAGTTCCATGTACTGATGTTTAGCGTGGTGTATCTCCCAAACAAAGCCAAACCAGCTCGAGCTCCAATTGTTAAAGTTGTAGTTCACATGTAGATGTTCAACTTTGTTAGTTATACCTTGAGCTATATCATCACGGATTAGGAGTTAATCACTGTCAAACTTTACCTATCAGTCGGTATCGTGAACTCTGAAATGAAAAAGTTTAGATCGGTCATGGCCGACCGAGGTCAGAAGATGGCCTGCCGCGTGGCCTGCCACATGCCTAGCTTGGCCTAACCATGTCACCCGTTGGCCAGCTTGAAGTGGAGGACTGCCCTGCTAGCCCTCCGCACACGCTCTGCCTCCTCCTTCACTTCCTCAGCTCACCGCAGCAGCAGCCAAAGCGCAGCCACTCTGCCATTGCTGCCATGGAGCTCCACCGTCGCCTGGCTCACTCGCTGCCACAAAAACATGACCGCCAGCTCCACAACAGCTCCGCCATGTCCTCCTCTACCTCGTCGACCTTCTAGCTGGGCCAATCGTGCTGTAGGTGAGGACCCTTGGCCTAGTTTTCTGACGCCGTAGCCATGGCCATACCTTGCCTGGAGTTGTGGTTCGTCGTGGCCAGCGCATCACCGCATAGCTCCTTCTTCCCTAGCCTTCGTCTCATCTTCTCTAGCACAGTGTAGTTGCTCTAGTGATGATGCTACCGATGAAGCCAGTCCGACCGAGCTGGAACAAGGCCGCGCACCAGCCACGCCATGGTCATCCGCCGATGACATCACATGGCTACACTCGAGCACTTCACCGCAGCCATTAGCAGTAGCATAGGCAGGTCCGCCTTGGTCACTGGAAGCTGATGCGCGCCTTGTCTAGGTACCTAGTGCCGGGGTTCACCGGAGCGCCGCCATGCGCCACAGCCGAGCCGCCGTGCGCCATGGCCGACGTACCTAGAGGTCGATAGAGCTTAGGATGAGTAGGTCAATCAATGCGGGAGGTTGTGACGGTCACGGAGGTACCCTCCTCATTGCCAGAGAAGTCACCGTCGATGAGCTTCACCGCTGCCGCTGCCATCGCGAGCGTCCTCCCCTATTTCGCTGTCGCTGACCAGTGGGTCTGGCTGACACGCGGGTCCCACGCGACAGTGACTGTGTGTTCATAAGGATAGTTCAAATTTCTAGTTTTGAATGCTATTTTGTAAATTTTGTAACTCCAAATGTGTAGATCCAAATGGTGTGATTCAAATTTTGTTAGCCTCACAGTGAAGTCTAGTATTTAAGAAAAATATGATATGAGCACATGATGTAGAAATTTTGGATGAATTAAATAGGAACTTGAAATGTGTTTTCAAATGCATGCAAACTTGTTTGAATTATATCTTGAGCTTCTGTGATCCAAAAATTATGAAATTTTATGGGTAAGCTAGTCTTGCTTAGTAGAAGCTCTGGTTAAAATTTGAGAGTCATTGCATGTAGGGTTTTTGAGTTATAGATTTTTTCTTTTATCATTGATTGATACTTGAGTGAATTTTTGTAAATTATCTAGGAATCCTACGACCATGGAATCAATTGTTGCATTATATATCCCTCCTTGTCCAGATATCGCACTAGAATCCTATTTAAGTTCAGGAATGGGTTAAATGCTTAGCCATGCTTAGTGCGGTAGAAGTCAGGTGATTTCCTATCACCTGCGAGCTTTAGGATGAGGTGGATCACGGTTGGCTATATTTGCTATCGTGGAAAAGAACCATGTGAATAATGAATTAAGACCGGGTGGAGTCTTGTGTAGGTTTGAACATAGTGACTCTGTCTGCGTCATTTAAGGACCGATACGCTATACGTCCTCATGTCATGTTGAACGCAGCCTAACACTTAGCTAGCCAGATAAGTAGTTCCGACCGCGAAGCCGAGTAGCTCAACTCAGGCTAGGATCCAGTGGGGTTGGATGCATTTTGGAGGTAGTAAGGATATGCGGAGAACCATTGGCATAAGTCCAAGGGGAGGTAGGTGTTTAAATCCTACACTTCCAGGCAGAGTGGTTCTCTGAGAATGCAGGGCGGCCCGAACCTACGTCTTTTCTTTTATTTTTCTCCTGAGTTGTACCAAAGGTGACTTGTTTGCGACCCTGATGATGGAAGTAGGGTTTGTGTTAGGAATAACCCTCCAGCTGGATAGGAATCGATTCGAATCGTCGTCTCTCCCGGATAGTGAGAACTTGACTGAGTAGCGGCAACATAGATTCAATTAATTTAACGATATGGTTAAATGGATGATGATAAAAAGGTCGCCACAATGTATATCTGATATGGTTATTAATGTTTACACCCTAATAAAATGATTGCTTAGTATAGGTGCTAATATAGATGATAGGTTAATGGCTAAAAAGTCACTACTAGTTCAAGTTAAGAGTTGATCATTATTACTTATGCTTTTTCGCAAAAAGAAAGTGTCAGCCAGATCCACTACATTAAGCTTTGCATAAGCCTTGGTGTCATTTGTTTGGTTTTCGATAGGGTAAGTCTAGCTGAAGTACCTTCTCGTACTTAGGGTTTATTCCCTCTTGTTGCAGATGACCTCCTATATCAGGGATTCTGTAAGTATTGTCTCCACCCGGCGGGTGATGAAGACTAGATCATGGGCATGATCCCCATTTCTCTTATCTGAATGCTTTTGCGGGTTGTGATCAGCGAACCAGTATTTGTATTTGAACTCGGTGTGTAAGTCAAACTATTTGCTTCCGCATGTTTTACAAGACTTGTTTTGTAATAACGATAACTCTGTGATGATGTAATCTATTTGCAAACAGTCTGCGAAATGTTGTAACGTACGATATATTATGTTGAATTACTGTGATCTTGGTTGTATGCAAGTTGGTTTGAAATCCTTCAAGATTTCAGTTGACTACCGGGTTTATATGGGCTCAAGTTCGAGAATTTGATCATTTCGGTGATTGTTTTTGTACTTGTGCTCTTATAAATTGGTCGGTTCTATGATAGCTGGTATCAAAGCTAGATTCAACATTAAACATGTCTTATGGCTATTTAAAACAAAAGTTTTTGTTGTTAAAATGGTTTTCAAACTTATAGTTATATATAAGTGTTCAAAAAGCAAAAAATTATGGTATACTGGTGATCACATCCCTTATAGCCCACTTAAGGACTTCTAGGTGGCTTATATATAATTACTAACTTGGGGGAATTGATTGTTTCTATTCCGTCATCCATGCGGCGTGATATTGATGGATGCCATTCGCTTGAATGGTAATGTATGGATCAATTGCCTCTACACTAAGGTAAGTGTGAGTTGCGAGAGCATGACCGTCCAACCATCGGTCTAGGGGAGAGATAGTTGTGGTTACTAGAGTATTTACATGTTGCATATATGTATATATGAAGGTACTTAATTATGGGTACATTTGTTGGGTAGTTTGGATACCGAAGTATATATATCGGGGGATATATATATGGAGAGTATCTTAGTTACTACTTGTGTTTATTAGCATTATATCTTGTTGGGTTGGGCGGCAATGAAGTTTTCTGTAGGTACGCTAACAACGCACCATGTAGATCAACTAGTTATAGCTAATTGAGAGAACATATGTATGCCACCGTATATTCCGCTAAAGCTTAAATTTTCATAGGTTTGTGAGGACGTACGGAATGAGCATGCATCATATTCACTCATGTCATTCATATTGCATTACTCCCTCCCTTATAATTGCTTATCCCATGTGTAAAGTGTAATCTCTCAACAAAATAATCCTCTCACGTGAATTGCATCCCTTTTTGATACAGATGGCCACACCCGTGTTTCCTACTGGTAGTAGCACCTTTTTGGACCAATTCGGTACTCCCACCTTGCTTGGAGGGTGCTCAGTTCAGTTGGGTACCCAGAGGCACCCAGCTACACATGGAGGCAGGCGATACCATTGGGAGATGTACCATGGTATGTCGTGACCTTTATCGTGCCACAAAACCCCACAAGACTGTTGTGGCATGGGTGGAGCATTGAGACTAATGGACAAAGCCCATGGGAAGCCACTCAGGTTGCTGCCCTTGATGTGCTGATGGATATAGCATAGAGCTTCAGGGATGAGTTAGTGGGTGGACTTGCTTCATCCATTCCCTGAGTGTCTCATACTGAGGTTGAGTGGACTCAAGACGTTGGTTAGGCCTTAGGTTCGAGGCCATGGCGAACGTGTGTAGAGCGACAACTGCTGGAATGAGTGCTATGATGGCAGTCTTGAAGCTTTGTCGAGTCAGGCAAAACACCCTTTCAAGTGCGCTAGATGAAGCTGGTAAGGCAATGGAAGCCCAACACAAGTTCAGGTTGCATGCCCACAAGTATCGCCGTAGGGCGGATGCATGTGGGAGAGCTCAGCAAGAAGTTGAGGAGATTCGCGGTATTGCAAATTATCATCTGCAACAGTGGGGTCAAACCGCACGTGAGAGAGACGAGCTTCATAACTAGCTGATGAACCTCACTATTGAGAGAGATGAGGCAGCACAAGAGTTGGATCATGTGACCCATCACAGAGATACAACTTTAGAGTTAGCAGAAGAAAGACAGTCGGGGTTGGATTTTGGCTAACCACAACGCCTTTCAAAGGGAGCAAGCACTACAAGAACAGCTTGAAGAGCTTTAGGTTGAGCACCATCAACTTCACAACCATATGTTTCCTATTCCTCGCCCCATACCAAGGTATCTAAATGTGGGTGGACCTCAAGTGATTGAGGCCAATGACGAAGAAGAGGATGTGCAGATGGATGACAATGCAGCTGAGCATGCAGATGAAGAAGTAGAGGAAGACCCAAAAGAAGTCCAAGGTGTCTCCAATGTGGACAGCGATCACTTCGATGAGTAGTTCGTTAGCAAGTCTCACTAGTTAAGATTTTGCAGTCGTTGATGTAATGAACTTAAGTACGAAGACTAATGTTGGATGTATTTTTTTTAATTTGAACTCGGCATGTAATGTACTTTAATTCGCTCCCTTTGGGATGCGTATCGTAATGGTTAAGTTTAAAACTTGTCATGTTGGAATGCACTACGTATGGTGCTAGTAATCTACTTGATGATGTGGTGATTGGAGAATGAATTATTGCCTCTATTTATTGTATGAAGTTTTCATTCTCGTCAGTAAATTCAGTTTGGCACGATTATATTGTTCCTCTCCAATGTGCTGACATCATCAATAATTACTGGTTGCGCATTGTGCAGATGCCTCATACTCATTCCACCGGTGCGGGTGATGATGATGATCCTCCACCGCCACCACCACCCACACCTACGGAAGTTAATAGCAATGCTTGTGGAAGGACAGCGCACTATGGCCTGAGGCCCTCCAGTACTGATTGCGAATCGGGATGGCCGTGGTCCACGCCAAGGACCAAAACCAAATCAATACAGTGACTTCAATGATTTCCTTGACATGAAACCCCTGATCTTCAAGGAGGCTGAGGAGCCCCTACAAGCTGATGAGTGGTTGAATACTCTCGAGCAGAAGTTTTGTCTGCTCCACCTGATGAAGGTGCTGAAGGACTAAGTACGCATCTCACCAACTGCATGGGCCAGCTGGCATTTGGTGGAGTCATCATCGGTCCACTATGCCCGCCAATGCTCAAATCACTTGGGATCAGTTCAAGTCTGCTTTTAGGGGAAATTACATTCCTCCTGGTCTCACGACGATCAAGCATACAGAGTTCATGAAGCTGACCCAAGGGAACAAGAGCTTGAATGAATACCTGTAGGCTTTCAACAACCTTGCAAGGTATGCTACTGAGTTTGTGGACACCGATGCCAAGAAGATTGCTAGCTTCAAGCGGGGCCTTAGCCCCAAATTGATGAAGACTATGGGAAATTGCAAGTGTGCTCTTTTTAATGAGTTTGTGAGTGATGCTTTATCAGCAAGAGAACAACAATGTTGTGTATGCTACTTCGAAAAGTCATAAGCTGGGCCTATGAGGCGGGCGCCTCACAATCCAAGGCTCCCAGTCGCACCAAGGGCTCCATTCCATCCTCCAGCAGTCAGCCGCTAAGTTCTGCCCACCGATGAAGAAAAATCCAGGCAAGACTGGATTCCGCAAGGCGTTTACTGTTGCTCTTCCTAAGGGCACTACCAGTCAAGGTAGTTCTAGTGTGCCGCCAAGCAACATGTCGTGCTGGAATTGCAATAAGACCGGTCACTTGGGCAAGGAAGTGTCCTTACCCTAAGAAGAACAACTACCAAGGTGGCCGTCAGGGGCAGGTGAACCACACTAATATTACTGAGATTCCTTCAGGAGAGGTAGTGACTACTGGTAAGTTTCTGATTGATCAACACCCCGTAGTTGTACTATTTGATTTGGGTGCTTTGCATTCTTTTATTAGTCCAGCATTTGCATCCAAGTTTGTGCAGAAAACCTACACTAGTTGAGGGTGAGGGTTATTGTATTAGGGCTGCTAGTGGTACTATCCCAACCAAGCTAGTAGTTGGGGACGTACAATTTGAGATAGAGGGGCGAAGTTATCAGGTTGATCTGGTAGTTTTGTCGGGGCTAGGTATCGATGTGATATTGGGAATGAACTGGATGAGCAGTCATGGAGTGCTTATCGATACATCGACTAGGGTAGTCATGCTCAGAGATCCAAGTAATCAGGAGGGTTTTCTAGTACAGTTACCCTGAGACATCAATCTTTCTTGCACTGACCAATGTAGGTGCAAGCACAGTCTCTGGCAGATATCCCTATCGTGTGTGACTTTCTGGATGTTTTCCCGATGATTTGCCTGGATTGCCCCCGAATAGAGAAGTGGAGTTCAAGATAGAGTTGCTTCCTAGTACAGCACCCATCTCTAGAAGGCCATATAGAATGCCTCCCAATGAACTAGCTGAACTTAAGACCCAGTTGAATGAACTTCTAAAGAAAGGACCTTATCCATCCTAGTTCATCTCCGTGGGGTTGCCCAGCTATCTTTGTGAAGAAGAAGGATCAATCCCTACACATGTGTGTAGATTATAGACCTTTGAATACAGTGACAATCAAGAATAAGTACCCTCTGCCACGCATAGATATCTTATTTGATCAGTTGTCTAATGCAAAAGTCTTTTCCAAGATTGATTTGAGATCTGGGTATCATCAAATCAAAATTTGGCCCTGATGATGTCCCAAAAACTGCATTCTCTATAAGATATGGTCTGTATGAGTACCTTGTTATGTTTTTTGGATTGACCAATGCCCCACATATTTTATGTATCTGATGAATTTGGTGTTTATGCCCGAGTTGGAAAAATTTGTGGTGGTATTTATTGAATGATATCTTGGTCTATTCTAAGAACGAAGAAGACCATGTTGAACATTTGCAAGTGGTTCTCAGTAGATTGCGAGAACACCAGCTGTATGCAAAGTTCAGCAAGTGTGAATTATGGCTTCGTGAGGTACCTTTTCTTGGACACATGTTGTCCGATGGTGGAATTATGGTTGATCCCACCAAGGTGCAAGAAGTGTTAAACTGGAAGGCTCCAATCTCGATGCATGAGGTTTGGAGTTTTCTGGGGTTGGCTGGCTATTATCGTCACTTCATCCTGGATTTCTCTAAAATAGCCAAGCCTATGACTCGGTTGCTGCAAAAAGATATGAAGTTTGTCTAGACTTCTGAGTGTGATGCAGCTTTCCACACCCTGCGAACTCTTCTAACTTCGGCTCTAGTTTTAGGCACAACTGGATATCGAGAAACCTTTTGATGTGTTCTGTGATGCATCAGGTATTGGGTTAGGAGGTGTTCTTATGCAAGAGGGTAGAGTCATTGCTTATACCTCTCACCAACTTCGGAAGCATGAAGTGAATTATCCAACGAATGACTTAGAACTCGCTGCTGTTGTTCATGCTTTGAAGGCCTGGAGACATTATTTGCTTGGCATTGTGTGCAACATCTACACTGATCATAAAAGTCTCAAGTACATCTTCACTCAACCAGAGTTGAATATGCATCAAAGAAGATGGCTTGAGTTAATTAAGGATTATAACCTCCAAGTGCACTATCACCCTAGCAAGGCAAACATCGTAGCGGATGCCTTAAGCAGGAAGTCTCATTGCCACTCATTGATTGAGAGTGATGTCCATTTGTCAAAGCTCCTTCATCCTGCAGTCCTTCACAACATCACTATCAGTTGTACTCTACAGAGTTGAATTATCGAGCTATAGAAGACAGATCCAGGTGTGTTCCACATCAAGCGCAAGATGAAAGAGCAAGAAACCAAACATTTTTTAGTAGATGAGGATGGCTTGTTATGGTTCAAGGATAGGTTGGTGGTTCCGAAGGATAGAGAACTTAGAAATCAAATCATATCCAAAGCCCATTCCTCTAAATTATCTATTCATCCTGGTAGTAGCAAAATGTATCATGATTTGAAGCCTCACTTTTGGTGGACCAAAATGAAGAAAGAGATAGCCGCTTATGTGGCTAGGTGTGACACTTGTTGTCGAGTCAAGGCTGTGCACATGAAAGCTGGATACTTCAGCCACTCTCTATTCCACATTGGAAATGGGAGGAGATAAGTATGGATTTTATAGTTGGACTCCCTACTACGCAGAGGAATTTTAACTCCATTTGGGTGATTGTAGACCAACTGACCAAGTCTGCACACTTCATTCATGTCCGCATAGATTTCCGTCCAACCGACTATGCGGAGTTGTACTTTAATCAGATAGTCCGACTTCATGGGATCCCTTGTACTATTGTCTCGGATAGAGGACCACAGTTCACTGCTCGCTTTTGGGAGCACTTACACGGATTATTAGGAACTAAGCTAGTAAGAAGTTCTGCCTATCATCCACAAACCAATGGGCAAACTGAACGAGTGAATCAAATCTTAGAAGATATGTTGAGAGCATGTGTCATCTCGGCTAAGGGCTCATGGGAAAAATGGTTGCCCCTAGCTGAATTCTCGTACAATAACAGTTATCAAGAGAGTATAAAGATGGCACTGTTGGAAGCTTTGTATGGCCAGAAGTGTAGAACCCCGTTGAACTAGGTAGAAGCCGTGAAAGGAGATATTATGGAATTGATTTTGTTCAAGAAGCCGAAGAACAAATCCGTACTATCCAAACCCACATGGCCGTAGCTCAAGCTAGGCAGAAAAGTTATGCTGATCGATGTAGAAAACCTATTGAGTTTCGAAGTTAGAGACTTCGTTTATCTGAAAGTCTCACCCATGAAGAGTGTCCAACGCTTTGGTGTGAAGCGAAAGCTTGCGCCGAGATATGTTGGTCCATTTGAAATCATTGGACAAAGTGGTAAGGTGGTGTACAAGATTCAATTACCTCCTGAGATGAGTGCTATCTTCAATGTCTTTCATGTATCCCAACTGAAGAAATGTCTTCGCATCCCTGAAGAGAGAGTTCCACTGGGGGATATCGAGTTAAAATCATATTTGACCTTTGAAGAAAAGCCAGTCCGAGTGATTGACACTCGTGAGCGGGTGACTCAGAGTCGAGGTGGTCAAGTTTTACAAAGTCATGTGGAGTAATCAGGGTAGTGAACACGATGCAACGTGGGAAAGAGAAGATTATTTGAGGGATGGTTATAAGGAATTCTATCAACAATGGTACGCTTTTCAAATCTCGGGACGAGATTTTTATAAGGGGGGAGGGCTGTAAGACCCCAGGTGTTTGGCTTCCACATTTGCACTTGCATTTCATGAACATGAGCAGCATTCATGCATTCATAAGCTTATATCACAGGAAACATGATTTCGAAACATTGCAACATGTTGCATATTTCATGTGTGTTGTTTCTTGTATGAAATGAAAAGTGGGCAACACTTAAGTGCAACATGTGCAACTCACTTTAGTGAAATATGATTAGTTAATACTATGCAACAAGATCATGAAACATGTGAAACATGACTATGAAACAAGTGTATCATTTCATGTGTTTCTCATTGTTTCAGTACATACAATGCTTGATTCTTGTGTGACCAAGGTGTGGGGTGGCTAATAATTCTTTTAAACAACTTAGTGATACCTAGAATGTCATTTGGAACATTGTTCATATTGATCATGTTGCCTAAATAGGATTTCAAAAAGTGGTTTGACTTGTTTTGACCCCTAAATCCTTTTGTTTGACTGTTTAAAAAGTGTAGCTTAGAGTGTTTGCATGTCTGAGCAACCTAAAGCAAAGTTGTAGAAACTTTTATAAGGAACAAACTTTGTTTAGAAGCCAAGTCATGAAAATGTGCACAACATGTTCAAAAAGGACCCACAAGTCAGTTTTGAGATCTAGTTTGTAACTCTGAAAATTTTCTAATGTCACAAAGCAGGTTTCAGTTCCATGTACTGATGTTTAGCTGCGGTGTATCTCCCAAACAAAGCCAAACCAGCTCGAGCTCCAATTGTAAAAGTTGTAGTTCACATGTAGATGTTCAACTTTGTTAGTTATACCTTGAGCTATATCATCACGGATTAGGAGTTAATCACTGTCAAACTTTACCTATCAGTCGGTATCGTGAACTCTGAAATGAAAAAGTTCAGATCAGGTCATGGCCGACCGAGGTCAGAAGATGGCCACCACGTGGCCGCCACATGCCTAGCTTGGCCTGACCATGTCACGCGCTAGGCCAGCTTGAAGTGGAGGACGCCCTGCTGCCCTCCGCACACGCTCTGCCTCCTCGTTCACTTCCTCAGCTCACCGCAGCAGCAGCCAAAGCGCAGCCACTCTGCCATTGCTGCCATGGAGCTCCACCGTCGCCTGGCTCACTCGCTGCTGCAAAAATGTGACCGCTAGCTCCACAATAGCTCCGCCATGTCCTCCTCTACCTCATCGACCTTCTAGCTGGGCCAATCGTGCTATAGGTGAGGACCCTTGGCCAGTTTTCTGACGCCGTAGCCATGGCCATACCTCGCTAGAGTTGTGGTTCGTCGTGGCCAGCGCATCACCGCACAGCTCCTTCTTCCCTAGCCTTCGTCTCATCTTCTCTAGCACGTGTAGTTGCTTAGTGATGATGCTACCGATGAAGCCAGTCCGACCGAGCTGGAACACGGCCGCGCACCGCCACACCATGGTCGCCGCCGATGACATCACATGGCTACACTCGAGCACTTCACCGCAGCCATTAGCAGTAGCATAGGCGGGTCCGCCTTGGTCACTGGAAGCTGATGCACGCCTTGTCTAGGTACCTAGTGCCGGGGTTCACTGGAGCAGCCGCCATGCGCCACAGCCGAGCCGTCGTGCGCCATGGCCGACGTACCTAGAGGTCGATAGAGCTTAGGATGAGTAGGTCAATCAATGCGGGAGGTTGTGACGGTCACGGAGGTACCCTCCTCGTTGCCAGAGAAGTCGCCAGTCGATGAGCTTCATCGCTGCCGCGCCATCGCGAGCGTCCTCCCCTATTTCGCTGTCGCTGACCAGTGGGTCTGACTGACACGCGAGTCCCACGCGACAGTGACTGTGTGTTCATAAGGATAGTTCAAATTTCTAGTTTTGAATGCTGTTTTGTAAATTTTGTAACTCCAAATGTGTAGATCCAAATGGTGTGATTCAAATTTTGTTAGCCTCACAGTGAAGTCTAGTATTTAAGAAAAATATGATATGAGCACATGATGTAGAAATTTTGGATGAATTAAATAGGAACTTGAAATGTGTTTTCAAATGCATGCAAACTTGTTTGAATTATATCTTGAGCTTCTGTGATCCAAAAATTATGAAATTTTGTGGGTAAGCTAGTCTTGCTTAGTAGAAGCTCTGGTTAAAATTTGAGAGTCATTGCATGTAGGGTTTTTGAGTTATAGATTTTTTCTTTTATCATTGATTGATACTTGAGTGAATTTTTGTAAATTATCTAGGAATCCTACGACCATGAAACTTTGTGGGTAATATCCATGTACCTTAAGGATGCTAGGAAAAATATGAAATATGTTGCTTGACACTTTTCACTAAGGTTTCCTAATTATGCCTATTTTAAGCCTATTATGCCTTATCATTTTTGTGTAGGTTGTTATACGTACTCAAATGGTGTTAAATTTTTATGGTAGTCTACTTAGAGCATTTAGTATCTACTGTAATTTTTGTAGATTTAATGGTGTAGTTTGCATATATGTTTACCATTTCCCCTAATTAATTAAATAAATTAAGAATGGTATTAAAAGAAATGTTTTGGTGATGAACACCCTACTTTCTGGTGTTCTTGTGATATGTGTAACAAGTGAGTAGAGTTACTTTTGTCCAATTATTTGTTTACATCATAAGTTAATAATTATTTCGTTTGCAGTATGTCCCTATAGACAGATCTGGGGACTTTAGAAAGTTCCCCATGATATTTTGGTTTGCTGTGAATGTGATGAATACAAAAGTTGTGGATAATTTATGTATCTAGCTCCTGTCAAAATTTGAGGGCATTTGGCCTCAGTAGTTTAGGAACTACAGCTGTTTAAAGTTAGGTTCCAGTTTTGCCTACTCTCTGCCTTGGGAAGACAGAGTTCTGTTGATTGATGAATTCGACCTGGTAAAGGTTTGAATCATGCTTTGATGTCTGAAAATGAATTGTAGACAATTTCATAAGCTTTCCAAATTGTCTTTTTTGCAGGTCATTTGGATTTATAAATCTCCTGTTATGGCTAGTTTACTGTACCGCTACATAGTCTTCATTTTGCTGAAATACAAATGCTTGAGTGTATGCTTGTTGCAATGTTCTCGTTGATTGTTTAGGGGTTAGCCTAACTTGAGAATATGCTTAGGTGCAGGTGCTAGGTCATTAACTGAAGATGAGCAATTATACATTAGGTTGTATAAACTTGGTAAGTAAAGTGATTTGAATAGGGCTTAAGTTGGAATATGCAAACTACAGCGAACATGTGCATTCCCTGAGCATCCCTGACATTCGTTCATGTGCATCCATGATATTTATCTTGCGCATTCATGCAATAGGTGTGCCGGAGGGAGTGACGTTGTTGGAGTTCGAGGGAGCCAACCAGGACGAGGAGCCCGAGGTGCAGGAAGCCGATGAAGCAGCCGCCGCAGGAGGAGTTGCCCGAGTGCCCTGACCACCAGCGTTCCTCGTTCCTGAAAGGCATGCCCCAGAGCATATTAAGCCTCCCATGTTTTTACAAATACATTGAGTATCTTTTATTCATTGATGATGCATTAAGTATAGGAATTGGTTGGAATCAATTGTTGCATTATATATCCCTCCTTGTCCAGATATCGCACTAGAATCCTATTTAAGTTCAGGAACGGGTTAAATGCTTAGCCATGCTTAGTGCAGGTAGAAGTCAGGTGATTTCCTGTCACCTGCGAGCTTTAGGATGAGGTGGATCACTGGTTGGCTATATTTGCTATTGTGGAAAAGAACCATGTGAATAATGAATTAAGACCGGGCGGAGTCTTGTGTAGGTTTGAACATAGTGACTCTGTCTGCGTCATTTAAGGACCGATACGCTTGTACGTCCTCATGTCATGTTGAACGCAGCCTAACACTTAGCTAGGCCAGATAAGTCGTTCCGACCGCGAAGCCGAGTAGCTCAACTCAGGCTAGGATCCAGTGGGGGTTGGATGCATTTTGGAGGTAGTAAGGATGTGCGGAGAACCATTGGCATAAGTCCAATGGGAGTCAGGTGCTTAAAATCCTGCACTTCCTGGTAGAGTGGTTCTCTGAGAATGCAGGGCGGCCCGGACCCACGTCTTTTCTTTTATTTTTCTCTTGAGTTGTACCAAAGGTGACTTGTTTGCGACCCTAACGGGGGAAGCAGGGTTTGTGTTAGGAATAACCCTCCAGCTGGATAGGAATCGATTCAAATCGCCGTCTCTCCCGGATAGTGAGAACTTGACTGAGCAGCGGCAACGTAGATTCAATTAATTTAACGATATAGTTAAATGGATGTTGATGAAAAGGTTGCCACAATGTATACCTGATATGGTTATTAATGTTTGCACCCTAATAAAATGATTGCTTAGTATAGGTGCTAATATAGATGACAGGTTAATGGCTAAAAAGTCACTGCTAGTTCAGGTTAAGAGTTGATCATTATTACTTATGCTTTTCCACAAAAAGAAAGTGTCAGCCAGATCCACTACATTAAGCTTTGCATAATCCTTGGTGTCATTTGTTTGGTTTTCGATGGGATAAGTCTAGCTGAGTACCTTCTTGTACTCAGGGTTTATTCCCTCTTGTTGTAGATGACCTCCTATATCAAGGATTCTGTAAGTATTGTCTCCACCCGGCAGGGTGATGAAGACTAGATCATGGGCATGATCCCTGTTTCTCTTATCTGAATGCTTTTGTGGGTTGTGATCAGTGAACCTAGTATTTGTATTTGAACTCGGTGTGTAAGTCAAACTATTTGCTTCCGCATGTTTTACAAGACTTGTTTTATAATAACGATAACTCTGTGATGATGTAATCTATTTGCAAACGTCTGTGAAATGTTGTAACATATGATATGTTATGTTGAATTACTATGATCTTGGTTGTATGCAAGTTGGTTTGAAATCCTTCGAGATTTCAGTTGACTACCGGGTTTATATGGGCTCAAGTTCTAGAATTTGATCGTTTCGGCGATTGTTTTTGTACTTGTGCTCTTATAAATTGGTCAGTTCTATGACAGCTGTGACAGAACCACCCAATTTATACAAGATCAAGTACGGCTGTCCCTGCTAACACATTGACACACACATACTTTCACTCATATAAACCCGATAGTCCACCGGGTGTCCCGAAAGACCTCGGTAAATCAACATCACAACCAAGATCGCGTGATTAAGCAAATACACATCACATACGTAGAGTTGCAGTGAAAATAATATTACAAATGGGTTCACAAATAATAGTACAAGTTTGGGTTTCAAAACCGCTTAGTGAAAACAACATAGCTTTCAAATGATTACATTAATATAAGTTCCAAATATATTGCTAGCATAAGTGACATCATCCGACAAAAGCATATAGATGAGAAGTAACTATAGAATCACCGAGCCCACCGGTGGTTAGCCACCATCTTCAACAGGCCGAGAACTTCACCTGCAACATGGTGGGATAAACCCTGAGTACTTGAATGTACTCAGCCAGACTTACCCATCGAAAACCAAAACAAATGACACCAAGGATCATGCATAGCTTAATTTAGTGGATCTAGCTAGACAACCTTTTTGCATAAAAGCTTGAGTAACCATTAGCATTATTCACCTGTACTAGCAGTGACTTTTAGCCATTACCTACCATCTATATTAGCACCTGTACTAATCAATCACTTGATTAAGTTGCAAACAATAATAACCATATCAGGTATTTCATAGCTCATTGTCATTATCATCATCATCATCATCATTTAACCATATCTTTAAATTTAGTGAATCTACGTTGCCGCTGCTCAGTCAAGTTCTCACTATCAGGGAGAGACGGTGATTCAAATCGATTCCTATCTAGCTAGAGGGGTATTCCTAAACACCAACCCTGCTTCCCCCATCAGGGTCACAAACAAGTCACCGTTGGTACAATTCCAAGAGTCACGAGTCCAATTAGTGCCGCAAAATCAGAGAACCACTCTGCCATGACTGCTCGGTGACTTAACCCGCCCTTGGGCTTACACCAATGGTTCCCCGCACATCCTTACTGCCATCCAGATTGTGGACCCCTGCTCATGTCCCTAGCCTAAATCGAGCTACTGGCTTCGCGGTCGGAACGACTTATCCGGCCAACTAAGTGTTAGGCTACATTCAACATGACATGAGGACGTACAGCGTATCGGTCCTTAAACGACACAGACGAGGATAGATTCACACCCAAGACCTCCATGCCTTGTTGCTGCACTACCAGTCATCCCAGCCGGTCTCTTTTCATTATTAACACATGGTTCTTTTTCATGATAGCAAATATAGCCAACCTGTGACCAGAGCTCATCCTACATCTCATAGGTGACAGGAAATCACCTGACTTCTACCGGTCTATGCATAGCTAAGCATCATTCGATCCTACACTTAATTAGGATTCATAGGATTTTATCTAGACAAGGTAAGGATATAATGCAACAATTGGTTCCAACCAATTCCTATACTTAATGCATCATCAACAATAAAAAATACTCAAGATATTTGTAATAACATGGGAGACTTAGAATGCTCCAGGGCTTGCCTAGGATCCAACACTAGGTTAGTGTTTGTTAGATGACACTCGCTAAGTGAGCATCTCCTGTCCTAGCACTTATCCAGTCCTTCCACCTTCGGGATAGGTCCACCATACACCGTCTTCGGGTTCGGCTCCCACATCACGTCCTTCACATGGTTCATCTAGCGCACCTAGATGAGATACAAGATGCAATGTGCATGAATATGAAGAATGGTAATACAAGAGGCATCACATAAACATTCAAGACAAACACAAGATTATGCAAGACATAGACACCAATAGCTATTTAACTAACATCACACAACTAACTATAGAGAGCAAGCTATTCACATCAAACCAAACATCGATATAGCAAGTACATCAAGCATGGCATATTAGTTTACTTAAGTTCTATTCAAATCACTTTAACTTACCTAAGTTTAGACAACCTAATATACAATTGCTCATGCTCAGTTATGGGCCTGGCATCTGCAACTAACAAGTTATCTTAATTATCCTAGCATCTAAATCATCACATCAACTCATATCAAGCAAACAAGTTATTCACGGCAATCATAGAGTCAAGGCTGCAAATAGCAGCAGCTAATTTTACTCATAACAGGAGTTGTACTAATCCAAAAGACATGCAACAAGACAATCTGGAAAGCTTATGGAATTTTCTACAATTAATATTTAATCATCTTAGCATGATTCTCAAGTTAACTAAGTCAAATATACCCATTTATAGAATATGATCCACAATTGACAGAGAGCAGCCATTTCTGAAACCCAACTTTAAATAGGCATAACTCACAAACCACAAGACCAAATACCACCAAATTTAAACAGAAGCTAGATACATGAATTATCTACAACTTTGTTATTATCACCAAAAGCTCATTCAAATCCTAACTAGATCAAACACTAGCATCTTTCAGATCTACTCAGAATACAATCAAAACCTGACAGAAGACTTAAAAGTCATGTAACTCCTACACTATCAGGCCTATGGCCTTACAATTTGAACACAAGCAAGATCATGAAATTTGCTACAACTTTTGTATTAACTACATCCATAGCAAACATCATTTACACCATGAAAATAATTGCACAAGCAAAACTGCAAATGCAACCCAACAGCAGTGGTACAGAAAACTGATAGGAACTTCATAGAAGCATAACTAGAGTTCTAGACCTCCAACAAATATGAACCATAACTTTTTGAAAAGCTTAGGAAGTTACCTACAACTTTCTTATTCTCATATTAAGATGATTCTACAGTTAGAAGGGTCAATTATTCCAATAATTGCATCTCTGTCCAAAACATAGACAGAAACTGACATGCCACTTTAAACAGATATAAATGGAGTTATATATGTCCAATAAATGTGGTTCTAGACTTTTTAGAAATCTTATCAAATTATAAACAACTTTATTGTAAACAGCTCAAGCTAATTCTATTATTAAGAAGGCCCCACAGTAAGAACAAGAAACCCTCTTTGGGTTTGGGCAGAAACAGCCACAAAGATTTAAGCAAGTATAACTCAAGATCTACTTAACCAAAAATTATGATATTTAGCTTTTTGAAAATCTTAATAAAATTAATACAACTCATGTATTATCATAAAGTCATGATTCATAACTTAACTGAGCCAATTAATTCAAACATGCAGGACTATTCAGAATAGGAGCAAAGCAATACAGTACATTTGTTATTTTTATAACTCTTAAAATATAAATCCTACACTTCTGAAATTTTTAGCAGACAACAAAAATCACCTTATGAACACTCCATAAAAATTTCACATTTATTTGCATAAACGAACTACAGTTATGAAAAAAGACAAATACAACTAGCATTAAAAACCTAACTGCATAAATCTATTTTTACAGCTAAACTTTTAAACTAAAACATGTAATATTATATATCTAGTGCATATATAATTTCACAAGTATTCTAAAAAGTCCTCATTTACTATTTTACGATTTTTCTAAAAATTACTAGAAATTTTCAAAGGAGAGCATTCAAATCTGTAAAAACCAGAGAAAAGGAATTGAAATCTTGCATCGGGGTCCCTACAGAAAATATAAATCAAACAGTCAGCGAAGAGGTCCTCCTGAGAACTATTCACATGTGTCACAACTTCGTAGAAAGAACCTTCCCTTTTCTCAAATTCGAGCACGAAGTCCTTCCTCGTCTTCCTCAGGGCTGCAGAGCAGGGAGGACGGCAGGGAGGGCTGGCCGGTGGCCCGACGGCGACGAGGAGTGGCGGCGCAGCACGTGTGGGCCTATGCGCATCGGTGCATGGCTTCATCATGGCCCGCAGTGTCCTGAAGTGGCCTAGCCATGTACGGTCGTCGACATGCAGCGACGACGGCGAACTATGCAGTGGGCGCGAGCTCTAGGACTTGTCCGGTTGGCGGCGAAGGAGGGCTGTGGCCACGCTAGGGCCCTGGCTTAGCCAGCCACGTATAATAGCGGCCCAGCTATAGCCTACATGAGCAGCAGTAGGAGCTGGCCGACGGCATCAATGGCGGCCGCGCCCTGGAGCTCGTGTGCGACGCCAGAGAGCGAGGAAGGGAGAGTGGAGAGGCGAGTGAGTGATAGAGCAGCTCAGGCGCTTGGTTTGAGGAGTAGGGCATGAGGCAGCGCGTGGCACAGAGCTCAGACACGTGTTAGCCATGGTGAGGCGCGCTCCGGTGCATGGCTGCCACAACGCCATTTCATCGAACACGTGGCGCGCGTCGCGGTGCTTGACTTGGAGGCCATGATAGGGATGCTTGCGTGCTAAACTAGGCTATGGCCCTTGAATAAAAATTGTTCCACTTCTGACGATCTACAAACTTTATTAAGGGATCATAGCCATTGGGGCAATAGATTAGCAGTTAATTAGGCTCCAAAGTGATAGTGTCAACGTGTTGATAACAGTCACGGGAGCTCTCCATCGGAGGTCAAAACTCGGTTAAACTCAGTGTAACTTTTTGTATGCTCTTCTCCATAATATAACCTTCAACTTTTATTTTTGACCAACTCAAGTTGCTTAGCAAAATTTGGAGAACGCGGGATGTCGATGCCGTTGCTTAGCGAAATTCTAGACTAAGAATAATTCTAAGTGCTGAAGACTACAGCAGAATCAATCTTGTGACCTTTGTTTGTCAAGCTTAGAGATAGATTCAGACTTGGGTCCTTAAATAAAGTTTGTAGTACACAAACTATACTACAACTTTTATTTAATGTCAAACCTTGTATCTTGAATATAAACCATTCTTTTACTTTGGTCAAAGCAACATCTCGTTAACCCTAGAATTAGAGTTTTCGACCAATTGAGGCCTTTTCTTGACATGTGCTCAACACAAACCCTTCATGACTTTTGTTGTAGAGTTCAATTAGAGTTGTTTGAGCAAGGTTGCAAGGTTTGGTTGACTTCATAGGTTTCCATCCACTTGATAAAGCAATTCATGCAAAGATATGACTTATCATTTCATGTGACTTTTTTATTCCAAACTTCATGAAACTTTTCCAGTGATCCATATAGATGGGTATTGATGTGAGAGACATGAAGATATTCCAATAACACCAGCCAAGCATATATCTTGAAAAGGGCCTATATGTAAAGCAGGGGTGCAATATCCGAGTTTAGGTTGGGGCTTATTTCCATAGGTTTGACCTTGACATCTCCATTGTCACTTAATCTATCATGTTTGAGCTTAAACCCATTGCTTAACTGGTGACAAACACCTAGGGTGTTACAGCCCTTCCCCCCTTAAAGGAATCGCGTCCCGAGATTCGGTGCGAAATACTTTTAAGGGAAGAGAAACATGTCATCCAGTTTCTGACATCAGTGATAGCATTAGGCTACTTAACTTTGGAGTATAAGAGAGGCTAATTTGGTCACGACACTTTCTGATACTTGCTCTTCGTCGTAAGTTGTTGTCTGAAGAATTTCCTTCGTTGGCGTCCATAAAGCATTATTACATTGGAAGGAATCCAAGATAGCACTGTCCTACGTACTTCATCCTCGATGTACGAAGAGTGATACAAGCATAGACTAAATACTTGTAACATCTACTTCCCTAGTGGATATAGCACAGAACTTATGGACTTTGCACTAGATCAGCAGTCGGTTGACGGATATTCCTTGCAACGGTGCTATATTTGTTCACAAGGTTTGAAAAGTAGTTCTCTACTAAAGTGGCTTGAGCACAAATTTCCATAAAGGATGTGATCATAGATGGGGTAAACATCTTTTGAGGGTATGAGAAGCTAGTTAACCAATATCCAAACTGGCTGTAGCGGTGCAATCACTCAGATGTCAACTGATGGAAAGCTACATAATGTTCCATGTGTGCAGTGCTCTTTCTCTGATAACAACACTGTATTACCTAAGACTGTTGAGTGAGCGGTGAATGTGATAGCTGACTCTGTTGACTTAGCGTTTTCGATGACCATTATTTAAGGGAATTCTCGTATCCCAGCGGCAATAGTTATCTGAGTTGTATCTGAGGCAACCCCTTGGGTAAAACACATGGAAGACACCTTAGGCATGTCAGCATTGGAGAACCATTGATGTAGAAGGATGTTAGCGAGGCTTGGAGGGCAACACAAGTTGCAAGTAATCACAAAACTAGGGACTAGTTCACTACCAAGCAGGTTAAGTACAATTTGCCTTCGTGGTGCAGTTGCACAGCAAGTTGGGTTGACTTGCATCGTAGCAAAACCAGCTTTCTTAAACTATATTTGACGTCGTGGCTTCCATTCTTAGGCCAATCAATACCTCAAAAACCATAATCCAAAAATCTATGGTTTGACACCTTTCCAATTACTTTCGAATTGCAAGGGCACAATTTGACTTCTAGAACACCTTGATTGCTCACACATTGCTGATCTAAGAGGGCAAAAGCAAGGCACATAGGGGTGCAATTAATCTTCTCAAGGGTATGGAGGGTTGTCTAACAGCAATACACCTACAAGTTGTAATTTCTTGGCATGAATTACAAACACAACCGTCTAATGCAAAGGATGATCGCAGTCACAGCGAAATTGCAGATTCTGTACTCTTTTTGTTTTCTATTCAAATCTCACAAACTACTACTCCAATATGCACAAATTTTGGTGGGCATGTAGATCCATGGGTCTTCTAACTACTCACCAAAATTCAACTCAACCGGACACCGTTTGACCATCCAAACAATTCATCTACTAAAACTGCTGTGTTCTGAAATGGCAGCAAACCGAGCCGACAAGATATCTCTCAAATCCGATGTTTTACTCAACCAATACTCAAACCAACTTAAGAAATTGAAAGGTCCTAAGCAAGGAATGAGATCACCAAGTTTGGGGTCAATCCAACTTCGTTTGAGTCACTAATCGCCGGCTTGAAGATAACCGGTTTTGTGCCACAAAATCTGGACAGATTTCATGTTTCTCCCTTTTCTTTGCTTCACACGTTGAGGTGTGTGTTTTGCACTCTCTAACCTTTCTCATAGCAGCAGTAGCCTTTCCCTAGCTGAGGATGGAGACTAGAGTTTTCCTCACATGCTTCTCTGGTAACACTTCAACCATCGTTCTAGACACCAACTTGACTATACACAAGCATTGGACTTGTGGCTATGTTTTCGGGACACAAAGCATACTCTTCATGGAGGGACTGTCCTATAGAGATAAGGAACCATTCCTATATATCCTTCGGCACTTTGTCCAATACAGTCCGGACACATGTGTTAGTGGAACATAGGGGCTCAAAGATGCTGACTGAAACTAGGGACGTGCTTTCGCTAGCTACCTACATAGCCAATACAACAGTCTTGTACTATCTGTGTGATTGTCCAAGATGGAATTGACTTGATAGCACAGGTTTTGGAAAACAAAGCAGTAGCTGCATTGCTAAACGGCTTGTTATTACATTGCTTAACATTGCTCTGCGAGACATAACCTTCATAATTAGCAAAAAGTTGTCACCTAGCTGGAGATTAACCTTACTATGGGTAACTAATCAGTTGTCTCTCAACACTCAAAGTTCCAATTTCTTACTCTTGACCACCACAATAATTGCAATCGAGACACAAACAGACGGTCACCATCAAAGTCTGCAGATAAGGAGTCACACTAGAGATGGTTGATCTCAACTGTATGACCATCATGCACCTACAGATCAAGAACTCGAACGGGAGGTTCATGAGCACCCTGGTGACCTATTACACCACATGATATCACCATCCATTATCATTAGATTGATAACTCAGTCCAACATTAAGTGTTGGGTACCTTTCTGATCCAACATGGATGACATAAGTTGCTCATCAGACGATCGACGTCATTACAGGGACAGTTAGGTAGAGTCGCTTGTCTACCATCTCTTGTAGTCTATTAATGTTTATGCTGGTGATCTGTTCTTCAAAGGTTATCTTCCAGACGACATCAGGAGGAAGCTCTACTACATATGGTCCTAATATATTGATCTCCTGATAAGATATGGGGAGATAACCAAGAAAGGATCACAAGAAAATATCACATCGGCTATCGTTTCATAATGGATCATGACTAGCAACCCTGATACCAGCATGTGCCGAGCAGCACAACCTTGTGTGCACGCCCATAGGAGGCTCTTGGTTTTGTCGTGGCACCATAGAATGTTAATCATAACACCATTACTAACTGACAACCAAAGTGAAATTTCCAGTGGCACCAATTAGATTGTAAGAACAAGCATTGTGCAAAAGAGAGATAGCAAACAAGGATAGTCACAAGGTTAGGAATCAACAAGGAGGTGATCTGAAGATCAAAACACAACGCAAGAGAACATAGCTTAATTGCCAAAGACAACTGAGCAGGGGACTTCTTGCCTAATTTCCGTATACGCCTCAGTGTCCACCAAAGTGATTACCAGATAAAGATTAACATGAGATTTGGTCTTGTCGAGCAGCATCATGCGATCAAGACTGATAAACATCCAGAGACTTGAAAGGGTTGGAGGCAAAATAAATGAGATTCAAGGGACATAGCCAATGCACTGACTAGGGATTGAGTTGATAAAGCAATGACATGATCTAGTGAGGAAAAGGTTCCAAAGCCAGGGTAGATAGCGATTAGCAGTTGCACTAGCTCATCAGTAGGAGAAAGAGCAATGAGGTCCAACAAGGATTTTTTAGCAGGGTCCTCCCACACAGGAGCGGGACAACCACGACACATGCAAGCATTCAAGGGAACTAAGCTTGGGCCTATGGTTCAAGCAAAGGCATGGATAAAGGTCTTCATAGCGCAACGTTCAAGGGCTAGCAACCACGTGTACAGGCTCAGGCTCCTAAGAGAGAACTTAATTGGAGACGACAACCATGGGATTATCAAAACTTGGACGCTGTTCTAGGATAGCACTCTTCCACACTCGTATGCTGACCGAGGACAAAAGGGTGAAAACTACTGACACTACCTAGATAACGAGCATCCACACATACATCATGGTCTTAAGCAAGCATTTCGAATATACTCAATCCGATTAGCTTAAGCGACTATTACTAAGCACAAAGCTCGCACATAACAAGTAGTCACCTACAGCAACACCACTACACATAAACTTGGTAGTAAGGTGTTGTTATCTTTTTATTTCTTTTTTTACTGAGTAGGTGGATATCTCTACAAAACAAGTTTTACTTACATTTAGCAATTTAGTTTTCGAAGGGGCGAAGTTTTTGCTAATTAATAACTTGTCATCTATTTCCTTTGGAAGCAAACATACAAGACAAAACTAATCACACACTACCTTCAAGCATAGCTATTCAAGCAGCATGGGACAAGGCATTTTGTCTAGCTTCACACAGGGAAGATAGTAACATCACATTGATCACAAGTTACTTAGTATTAGAACAAGGTGAGGGAAGCATATTTATGCACAAGCACAATCATGATGCATGCTCGTCCTATTCGTCCTGACAAAATTGCTAGCCTAAGGTGGCAATCACGTTCTATGTCGGTGGCATAACACGTACTCTCTCGATATATAGCTAGTCGTCAGCTACATTCAATCTACGCATTCGTGGTTAGCATACCTGCAAGCAAATTCATTGCAGCCCATCCCCACAAGAGATAAATAAGCACACAATGAACGCAGTAAACTAAGATACTCTCCATATATACATCCCCAGATATATATACTTCGGTATCCATAGCTACCCAACAGATATACCCGCAATTAAGTACCTTCATATATACATGCATGTAACATGTAAATATTCCAGTAGCCACAACTAACTCTCCCCTAGACCGACAGTTGGACGGTCATGCTCTCACAACTCACACTTACCTGGACATAGAGGCAATTGATCCATACATTACCACCCAAGCGATGGCATCCATACTATAGCACGCCGTATGGACGACGAAAGTAAAAATTTCCATGTTAGTACTTAGATAGCCACCTAATAGTCCTTAACTGGGCATAAAGGAGGATGTCGCTAGCATAGTTTTTCAAATAAGTTTTGACAAATTTGCCTATAGCTAAAGTTTTAGTCAAAATAAGCTTTTTAAAACCAAAACTTTGTTTTTAAATGACGTACATGATAGTATTATGCTTAATCTTGCTCTGATACCAGCTGTGACAAAACCACCCAATTTATACAAGATCAAGTACGGTTGTCCCCGCTAACACGTTGACACACACATACTTTCACTCATATAAATCTGGTAGTCCGCCGAGTGTCCTGAAAGACCTCGGTAAATCAACATCACAACCAAGATCGCGTGATTAAGCAAATACACATCACATACGCAGAGTTGCAGCGAAAATAATATTACAAATGGGTTCACAAATAATAGTATAAGTTTGGGTTTCAAAACCGCTTAGTGAAAACAATATAGCTTTTAAATGATTACATTAATATAAGTTCCAAATATATTGCTAGCATAAGTGACATCATCCGACAAAAGCATATAGATAAGAAGTAACTATAGAATCACCGAGCCCACCGGCGGTTAGCCACCATCTTCAACAGGCCGAGAACTTCACCTGCAACATGGTGGGATAAACCCTGAGTACTTGAATGTACTCAGCCAGACTTACCCGTCGGAAACCAAAACAAATGACACCAAGGATCATGCATAGCTTAATTTAGTGGATCTGGCTAGACAACCTTTTTGCATAAAAGCTTGAGTAACCATTAGCATTATTCACCTGTACTAGCAGTGACTTTTAGCCATTACCTACAATCTATATTAGCACCTGTACTAATCAATCACTTGATTAAGTAGCAAACAATAATAACCATATCAGGTATTTCATAGCTCATTGTCATTATCATCATAATCATCATCATTTAACCATATCTTTAAATTTAGTGAATCTATGTTGCCGCTGCTCAGTCAAGTTCTCACTATCCGGGAGACACGGCGATTCAAATCGATTCCTATCCAGCTGGAGGGGTATTCCTAAACACCAACCCTGCTTCCCCTGTCAGGGTCGCAAACAAGTCACCGTTAGTACAATTTAGGAGTCACGAGTCCGATCAGTGCCGCAAAATCAGAGAACCACTCTGCCATGAGTGCTCAGTGACTTAACCCGCCCTTAGGCTTACGCCAATGGTTCCCCACACATCCTTACTACCATCCAGATTGTGGACCCCTGCTCGCGTCCCTAGGCCTGAATCGAGCTACTAGGCTTCGCTGGTCGGAATGACTTATCCGGCTAGCTAAGTGTTAGGCTGCGTTCAACATGACATGAGGACGTACAGCGTATCGGTCCTTAAACGACATAGACGGGGATAGATTCACACCCAAGACCTCCATACCTTGTTGCTGCACTACCGTCATCCCGGCCGGTCTCTTTTCATTATTAACGCATGGTTCTTTTTCATGATAGCAAATATAGCCAACCGTGACTAGAGCTCATCCTACATCTCGCAGGTGACAGGAAATCACCTGACTTCTACCGGTCTATGCATAGCTAAGCATCATTCGATCCTACACTTAATTAGGATTCACAGGATTTTATCTAGACAAGGTAAGGATATAATGCAACAATTGGTTCCAACCAATTTCTATACTTAATGCATCATCAACGATAAAAGATACTCAAGATATTTGTAAAAATATGGGAGACTTAGAATGCTCTGGGGCTTGCCTGGGATCCAACACTAGGTTAGTAGTTTGTTACACGACACTCGCTAAGTGAGCATCTCCCATCCTAGCACTTGTCTAGTCCTTCCACCTTCGGGATAGGTCCACCATACACCGTCTTCAGGTTCGGCTCCCACATCACGTCCTTCACATGGTTCATCTAGCGCACCAAGATGAGATGCAAGATGCAAGTGCATGAATATGAAGAATGGTAATACAAGAGGCATCACATAAACATTCAAGACAAACATAAGATTATGCAAGACATAGACACCAATAGCTATTTAACTAACATCACACAACTAACTATAGAGAGCAAGCTATTCACATCAAACCAAACATCGATATAGCAAGTACATCAAACATGGCATATTAGTTTACTTAAGTTCTATTCAAATCACTTTAACTTACCAAGTTTAGACAACCTAATATACTATTGCTCATCTTCAATTAAGGGCCTGGCACCTGCAACTAACAAGTTATCTTAATTAGCCTAGCATCTAAATCATCACATCAACTCATATCAAGCAAACAAGTTATTCACGGCAATCACAGAGTCAAGGCTGCAAACAGCAGCAGCTAATTTTACTCATAACAGGAGTTGTACTAATCCAAAAGACATTCAACAAGACAATATGGAAAGCTTATGGAATTTTCTATAATTCATCTTTAATCATCTTAGCATGATTCTCAAGTTAACTAAGTCAAATATACCCATTTACAGAAACTGATCCACAATTGACAGAGAGCGGCCATTTCTAAAACCCAACTTTAAACAGGCATAACTCACAAACCACAAGACCAAATACCACCAAATTTAAACAGCAGCTAGATACATGAATTATCTGCAACTTTGTTATTATCACCAAAAGCTCATTCAAATCCTAACTAGATCAAACACTAGCATCTTTCAGATCTGCTCAGAATACAATCAAAACCTGATAGAAGACTTAAAAGTCATGTAACTCCTACACTACAGGCCTATGGCCTTACAATTTGAACACAAGAAAGATCATGAAATTTTCTACAACTTTTGTATTAACTACATCCATAGCAAACATCATTTACACCATGAAAATAATTACACAAGCAAAACTGCAAATGCAACCCAACAGCAGTGGTACAGAAAACTGATAGGAACTTCATAGAAGCATAACTGGAGTTCTAGACCTCCAACAAAATGAACCATAACTTTTTGAAAAGCTTAGGAAGTTACCTACAACTTTCTTATTCTCATATTAAGATGATTCTACAGTTAGAAGGGTCAATTAATCCAATAATTGCATCTCTGTCCAAAACATAGACAGAAACTGACATGCCACTTTAAACAGATATAAATGGAGTTATACATGTCCAATAAATGTGGTTCTATACTTTTTAGAAATCTTATCAAATTATAAACAACTTTGTTGTAAACAGCTCAAGCTAATTCTACTATTAAGAAGGCCCCACAGTAAGAACAAGGAAACCCTCTTTGGGTTTGGGAAGAAACAGCCACAGAGATTTAAGCAAGTATAACTCAAGATCTACTTAACCAAAAATTATGATATTTAGCTTTTTGAAAATCTTAATAAAAGTACTACAACTCATGTATTATCATAAAGTCATGATTCATAACTTAACTAAGCCAATTAATTCAAACATGCAGGACTATTCAGAATAGGAGCAAAGCAATACAGTACATTTGTTATTTTTATAACTCTTAAAATATAAATCCTACACTTCTGAAATTGTTACCAGACAACAACAATCACCTTATGAGCACTCCATAAAAATTTCACATTTATTTGAGCAAAAGAACTACAGTTATGAAAAAAGACAAATACAACTAGCATTAAAAACCTAACTGCATAAATCTATTTTTACAGCTAAACCTTTAAACTAAAACATGTAATATTATAGATCTAGTGCATAGATAATTTCACATGTATTTCAAAAAGTCCTCATTTACTATTTTATGATGTTTCTACAAATTACTACGAATTTTCAAAGGGGAGCATTCAAATCTGTAAAAACCAGAGAAAGGAATTGAAATCTTGCATCGGGGTCCCTACGGAAAATATAAATCAAACGTCAGCGAAGAGGTCCTCCTGAGCACTATTCACATGTGTCACAACTTCGTAGAAAGAACCTTCCCTTGTCTCGAATTCGAGCGCGAAGTCCTTCCTCGTCTTCCTCAGGGCTACAGAGCAGGGAGGATGGCGGGGAGGGCCGGCCGGTGGCCCGACGGCGACGAGGAGTGGCGTCGCAACACGCGTGGGCCTATGCTCATCGGTGCATGGCTTCGTCATGGCCTACAGTGGCCTGCAGTGGCTAGGCCATGTATGGCCGTCAACATGCAGCGACAACGGCGAACTATGCAGTGGGCGCGAGCTCTGGGACTTGTCCGGCTGGCGGCGAAGGAGGGCCGTGGCCATGCTAGGGCCCTAGCTTAGCCAGCCACGTATAACAGCGGCCTAGCTATAGCCTACATGAGCAGTAGTAGGAGCTAGCCAACTGGCATCAATGGCGGCCACGGCCCTGGAGCTCGTGTGCGATGCCAGAGAGCGAGGAAGGGAGAGTGGAGAGGCGAGTGAGTGATAGAGCAGCTTGGACGCTTGGTTTGAGGGGCAGGGCATGAGGCTAGCGTGTGGTGCAGAGCTCGGACGCACGTCAGCCATGGCGAGGCAGTGCTCCGGTGCATGGCTGCCACGACGCCATTTCATCGAACATGTGGCGAGCGTCGTGGTGCTCGACTTGGAGGCCTGTGATAGGGATGCTTGCGTGCTGAACTAGGCTATGGCCCTTGAATAAAAATTGTTCCACTTCTGACGATCTACAAACTTTATTAATGGATCATAGCCATTGGGGCAATAGATTAGCAGTTAATTAGGATCCAAAGTGATAGTGTCAGCGTGTTGATAACAGTCATGGGAGCTCACCTTCGGAGGTCAAAACTCGGATAAACTCAGTGCAACTTTTTGTATGCTCTTCTCCATAATATAACCTTCAACTTTTATTTTTGGACCAACTCAAGTTGCTTAGCAAAATTTGGAGAACGCGGGATGTCGATATCAGTTGCTTAGCGAAAGTCCTAGACTTAGAATAATTCTATGTGCTGAAGACTGCAGCAAAATCAATCTTGTGACCTTTGTTTGTCAAGCTTAGAGATAGATTCAGACTTGGGTCCTTAAATAAAGTTTGTAGTACACAAACTATACTACAACTTTTATTTAATGTCAAACCTTGTATCTTGAATATAAACCATTCTTTTACTTTGGTCAAAGCAGCATCTCATTAACCCTAGAATTAGAGTTTTTCGACCAATTGAGGCCTTTTCTTGACATGTGCTCAACACAAACCCTTCATGACTTTTGTTGTAGAGTTCAATTAGAGTTGTTTGAGCAAGGTTGCAAGGTTTGGTTGACTTCATAGGTTTCCATCCACTTGATAAAGCAATTCATGCAAAGATATGACTTATCATTTCATGTGACTTTTTGATTCCAAACTTCATGAAACTTTTCTAGTGAGCCATATAGATGGGTATTGATGTGAGAGACATGAAGATATTCCAATAACACCAGCCAAGCATATATCTTGAAAAGGGCCTATATGTAAAGCAGGGGTGCAATATCCAAGTTTAGGTTGGGGCTTATTTCCATAGGTTTGACCTTGACATCTCCATCGTCACTTAATCTATCATGTTTGAGCTTAAACCCATTGCTTAACTGGTGACAAACACCTGGGGTGTTACAAGCGGACGACAAGATAGGAAGTCGCATCAACACCATGCCGTCTGGGACAGGATGGGGCAGGGGTTACCGGCCGTTGTGCTTGGTACTATGCCCACGACCGGTGCCCGCACTACACTGTGCTACCTAACCCCTGCTCCAGGAACAACGCAGCGTGGGGAGTCAAGTCCGGGTCACTATAGCCTTGGAATCAGTGTATAGGACCAACTGCTCCCTCCAAGCCTCAGCAATCCACTTCAGGGTCTCAGCAGCCTCAGGATTCGCGCCCGCCGAGCCCCCCATGATGGCTCAGCCTTGGCACCAACTGAGCCTCGACTCTTTACACGGTCAATATACAGCGACCAGCATGTCACCCACCATGCCCTATGTCAAGCTATCACTGAAGCTCCCACGTCGCACAGGATCAGATGTGACCAGCACGTCGCCCCAGTGCATCAAGGACATGACCGCTCCGTCGACCATGCCACCACAGTAGCAAGCTACAGGGCTCAGACACGCCACCTCCGCTTATAGGACGTTGTGTAGCAAACACATGTATCACCCCTGTCCCCCCTTCAACTATAAAAGGGGGAGACTAGGGCCATTTCTAGGGATGATAGGCATGGACAGATTCAGGCTCACGCTCTAACAAACTCATGACGGGTTCAGGCTCATGTTCTCACGAATAGACGAACACACACGAACACAGGCAGACTCACTCACTCATGCAAGCGACACTCTGAAACACGCATGCTACCCCACTGCCTGAGATCAACATCTCAAGCAAACCACACCACCCCACGTAGAGACCTAGGGCTAGCTCCCTCTCTTGCCCAGCTTGTAACCCCCTACTACGAGCACCTCGGTGCAAGGAATACAAGATTGATCCCTTAGACTAGACGTAGGGCACCTATTGCCTGAACCAGTATAAACCTTGTGTCTCTTTGCATCACCATCTGGGATTCACTAGTTGGTGTGAGGGCTTGCCGGTCCAAAACGCCGATAGTTAGCGCGCTAGGTAGGGGCTCTACTACGTGTCAGCTTCGTCATCCCCACAAGTTTTGGATGGTAGACCCCGTATGACCGCTATGTCTCAGCACGGTGATCTGGTTCGAGAGCCTAGAGTTTATGTCTCTAGGATCTGAGTACGACATGGTACTCCTCACACCCCAAGCCCCACCGACCGACGATGACATCACACACCAGCAGCCTAGGCGTAGGCGGCGCCAGGGCCACTGCCCTCATCATGCCCGCCAAGCGCGATGTGGGCGGGACCACCCCAACACTGCGCAAGCTCAGGGCCATGCACCGTGCTCTGCCGGTATCCCATGCCCAGCTATTGGCACAAGGTCCCTGGTTGGGGACCTATCTAGCCTAAGCCTGGACAAGGGAAAGACGTCGGTGGCATGCAGCGACGCCCCATCATCAAGCTCTACCCCACCACCTCCTGAGGGGTCGACTCTGGCAGAGCCAAGCCTGGCTGATGGCACCATCCCCGTATCCCTTCGGGCTACATAATGTCGTCGCCGCCTATGCTTTCGCTCATGCGGAGCCCTCAGGATGCCACCAATGCTTCAGCCCTCGACCTCGACGCCACGACCTTGACTCACACCCACACTGACTCCTCGGAGGAGGATGAGGCATGGGCCAGAGCAGACTTCTCCGGGCTCCATGACCCTGAAGCCATGCGCTGCTTCTTGGCCACAAGCGACTACTGCTTCGGCTACTCCGATTCTGATGATGAAGGCACTTAGGACCCCACTGCGCGAGTGTTTCCACATTGGGCTCGGGATGCCGAGAGCGGGCGATGAGGACGAGGGGGCAGGCAACCATTCCCCTACTTTGCCAGGGAGCAGGCGACACCACACCTCCACGTGTTGTCCCACCAGTAGCATGGAACGAGAACCTTGCCCCCAGGACAACTTCAATTGCCCGGACCTAGAGCAACTCCGTGAGCTTTAGGCCAAGGTCGAACAAGACTGACTCCTTCTACAGCAGGTCCGAGACACTCTCGAGTAGGAGCAGGGAGGTCGCGATGATGGCGGAGGAGCCCGGCAGAGGGCCCGCGACGTCCACCACCGCATCAACGATGACAAAGGGGGTGAGCAACCCCCAATCTTCAATCACGCTAGCTAGAATGTCATGGCAGCGGCAATGCTAGTCCGAACAATGCCCGAACCCTCTACCACGGAAGGGGCGACGGGTCCGCAGCGAGCTCTGGGATCTCCTTAAGACCACCTGTGGTGCAGCAGGCCAAGAGCTCCGCCTCTCGACGGCACGGGGGCGCCTCAAAACTACCCATGGCATTGCTTCAGCATGATAGAGAGGCCTCGGTTCATCCCGAGCCTGCTCGGGCACCAACAGCCAATAGGGCCCCCTCGGTGCACGATTGCCTCGGTGGCCGACGTGAGGCGCAAGCCGACCACGATGTGGTCAGCAGGCGACGGTGCCACGACAATGAGGGGCCTGCTCGAGGCTACCACCCACACCGAGGCGGTCGCTACGATAGTGGGGAGGACCGCAGTCCTTCTCCTAGGCCACCTGGCCCTCAGGTCTTTAGTAGAGCCATCCATAGCGCTCATCTAGAGCCTGAGGAACACTCCGAGCCAAGCCATGGGGTTCACACCGTTCTTCTTGGTCTATGGAGCCGAGGCCATCCTTCCCCACTGACTTGGAGTAGGGCTCCCCGAGGCTTTAGGCCTACAACAAGCAAAGCAACCGCACTGCCCGTGAAGACGCCCTCGACCAACTGGAGGAAGCCCGAGACGTTGCGCTGCTACATTCGGCCAAGTATTAGCAAGCCCTACGACGCTATCAAGCCCGGCACATTCGAAGCCGAGACCTGAAGGTGGGCGACCTAGTGCTAAGACTGAGGTAGAGCAACAAGGGCCGCCACAAGCTGACCCGCCATGGGAAGGACCATGCATCGTCGCCCAAGTGCTGAAGCCTAGGACCTACAAGCTAGCCAACGAGAAGGGCAGAAATCCTCACCAATGCTTGGAACATAGAACGGATACGTCGCTTTTACCCTTAAATTCCCAAGCATTGTATACATTATTTCTCGAAATACAATTAAGAAGCGTTCTTTAGTTGTTCTAATTTTTCGAGAAACCCCCTGAGCCCATCGTCGGGCTCAGCATCACGATAACACTATAAGGGAGACTCGGCTCTGCCTCTGCAGAACCGAGCCTCACTCGGGGGCTAGAAGGGGGGACTCCCCCCCTAAGTCCCATACACCATTTTTTAGTCAGTTTTTCGAAAAAAAAATTCTACGCCTAACTCTCTAGCGCGCTCTGATAAATCGGTTGTAAAAAACCTAAGGACCGAAAGTCTATCTCAAGGCCAAAGGGCCTAGTTGAGTCGCGAGACAGCCTATGCCTCCGGGCTATGGCACTCCCTCACCACCTTTTGCCCAAGGGGTAGCTTAGGCTCCGAGGAAGTTTTTTGCAAGAGATACGTTCAGAGGCGAGACAGAGGGCAGAGGCTTGGAAACACAATAAAAACGATTAAGAAGCATAAACGCATAAGTACTTTAAAAAGGGCCTCGATAGGCCACAAGCGTTATGGTACAATAATAATCCTAATCTGTTTACATGGCCTCTTGGGCCTAGGTCAGGGCTCAGGGTCTCCAGTGTCAGTGGATGGCATGGGAGGGACCACCTCCTCTTTGAACAGCTTGGCCAGCACCATGCCGGGGCCCTCAGCCACCTCCATCAGCTTCGTGACCACCTCATCAGCCTCCTCGTCATCCTTGGCCAGGACATAGCCATCGCTAATGGCCTCGAGATCAACGCTGGCGTAGTGCAAGGCGACAATGGCCAGGGCACCCTTGATGCTCGTGTGCAGCGCCCCTTAGAGTCGCTCGTGCACTTGGCCGCTCAATGCGACCAAGCGGCTCCTAAGGGAGCTGTCCGACTAGGCCCCCTCAACCTCCAGGGCCTCGCACATGGTATGGGCAGCGCTCTACAGCATGTTGTGCTCCCTGATCTCGGCCTCGAGCGCTACCTGCACTGTGATAGAGGCCTCGGCTACCCAAGAGACCTCCTTCTCCAACCCTGTGCTAAAACTAGGCAGGATGGGGTTAAACGCAAAGGAAAACAAGCCAAACAGGGGTGGAGGCCTACGGGACTCACCCTCGGCTTTCTCTTCCCAGTGCTGGGCCTCGACCCGAGAGGCCTTGGCTTTCTCTTTCCTAGCACTGGACCTTGACCCTGAGAGGCCTTCGGCCGCCCTAGAAGCCTCCTTCTCTAGCTCTACATCACATCGGGGGGTTAGGGGTCGAACGCAAGAAAAACAAATAAAACAAAGAGCGCGGCTCAATGGGACTCACCCTCAGCCTTCTCCTTCAGT
This sequence comes from Miscanthus floridulus, assembly GCF_019320115.1. NCBI lineage: Eukaryota > Viridiplantae > Streptophyta > Magnoliopsida > Poales > Poaceae > Miscanthus > Miscanthus floridulus. The sequence continues at coordinate 81,106,490 of NC_089583.1, forward strand.
GCTAGGGCCTCGACCCAGGAGGCCTTGGCCACCTTGAGGGCCTCCTGCTAGGGCTGCCTTTCGTCAGTAGGTGCGCAACCTGCTCCGTCCCCAGCTACCCTAGTGATGGCCTTGGCAGAGGCCTTCGCTTCTTTAGCCTGGGACCTAAAGGTGTCCTGCTCACTGGCCAACCGGGTTAGCTCCTCCTCTAGCTCCTTGACCCACGCTGCCAAGGGGGCAGCCTACTCCTGAGCCGTGGCTGCCTCAGCCTTCATATCAGCACAGCAAAGGTGGAGGTCCTCCACCTCCACGCTCCACACCGATAGAAGCATGTTGGCACCGGCAAGCAAGTCCTGCTGCCAGAGCTGGTCCTAGACGTCCCTCTCCCACCAGAGGAACAACAATTTCCCAAGGGACCAGGCCTTGAGCTCTTGGATAGGCAAAACGGATGTCAAGCACCATGAGAAAAATTCAGGAAAAAGACGACACCGCACGAGAAAAGAAGGTGCGTACCTGGGCAACATCGGGTAGATTGTCGGCCATGATAGACAGCGCTATCCGCAGCGACCGCTTTGCAAGCTGGCGGTATTGCTCAAAAGTTCTCCAGCACCCCCCCCCCTCAGCCGTGTCCTCAAGGGCGAATAGAGGCTCCCCCTTAGGGTCGTCCCGGCTCCGCCATAGGACACATGGGTGATCCCACCCGCGGGGCTCGAGTTGTACCCGCACGAGCGCCGAGCTTCCATCGCCAGAGATTAGAACTGACTGCTCCATGGTGCTAGCCACCTCAGCATCCGCCACCTCCTGCCCTTAGGAAGTATCGTCAGAGGAGATCGAATGGACCTCCACTTCCCAGGCGCTCTCCTACGACGACGGCGGGCCTAGGACTGGGGGCAGTGTTGGAGCTTGCCCTGCCTCCATCTCTGCTTCCTATGCCGTCGGCTTGGCCATGCTCACGCCGGTCTCGACCACCCTAGCCTCGGTGGTCTCGGGGGCTCTGGCCTCTGCCACCTCGACCTCGATGGTCCCGGGGGCTCCGGCCTCTGCCATTTCAGCCTCGGTGGTCCCGGGGGCTCCAGCCTCTGCCACCTCAGCCTCGATGGTCCTGGGCACCCCTGGCCTCTGTTGCCCTAGCCTTAGGAATCTAGGGGCCCTCGGCCTCACCCTTGGTGGCCTCGGCGACTGAGGATGCCTCGGCCCCATCTGACTCGTGGGCCTTGGCCTCGCGGGGCGTAGGCTCCTCCCCCTCCTTTTTCTCCATGGCAGCTTGTGCCTCCACCACCCATTGGGTAGTGGAGCTAGTGCCTCACGTTGAGTGCCTTACGTGGCGCCAAGGCAGGCACCTCCGCATGACGCTTCCGGCTGAAGGCAAAACACCAACAAGGTCAGCATATGACTAAGGGATGAATGGGAGATGCTGCCAACTCCACCAAAAAACACTCACCTCGAATGGGGATGCAACCGCTTCGGCACTGCGACCCTCCTCTCCAATGGTGGTGGTGGCAGCGGTGGCACGGCCTCTGTATTTGCCGGTGCTGACCGGCCCTTGCCAGACTCCACCACCACCTGCTCCACCTCTGCTGTCGAGCCCACAGGGCTGACGACGCACTTCCCTAACGCCCATGCCTTGGGCGTATCGGCCTTGGCCTCGGGACAGGACATCGCTGGCCCCAAGGCATCCTCTCCTCCTCCTCCTAGGAACATCAGGCTGCTCACCGACGCCCGACATCAGGGAGATGGTCTAGGGGACCCCGCCCCATCTTGCTCTCATCATCTCCGCCCAAAGAGTCCATCGACAGTGACAGCGATGGATATGCCTCCACCGGGAGACCGTCTTGCCTCTGCTACCGACGACGCTTCTCTAGCTCCTCACGCTCAAGGATCTTCCTATTGCGCTTTGCCTCCTCGGCATCCTTCTCCTTCTTCTACACCTTGGCATGCGCCTGGTTCACCGCCCGCTGCTTTGCATCCTCGGGAACAAGTGGCAGGGAGGCTCACACATCCCTCATCCCCTACAGGAACGGTGAACACAAATAAGGGAATAGGAAACGATGAGGAATGAGGAGGCCTCGGGGGCTGCAGCGGTGTGTGACTTACTAGGGAGAGGTACCCCAGCGATGGGCACATCGCGATAGGGGTCAGACCACCACTCTTCAGCTTCCCCTCCATGGTCTCCCTCACCCGATGTAGAATCTCCTCATCAGAGAGGGCGACGGCAGACATTCGAAAGCCCTCGATCGGCTCATCCGGTCTCATGTCGAACAGGCGCCGCCATTGAGCCATCAGTGGCAGCACCCTCTGGCGGTGGAAGGCCACCACAACCACAGCCGCCATAAGGCAGCGGTGCCACAGCCTCTCTAGTCCCTCTAGGAGCGGCTGCAGCTTGGGCTGATCCTCCTTTCGGATGCCATACCTCCACTTCTCCGGCTAGCTCTCCATGACCTGCCTGGTATAGGGGGGAAGTCCGTCGTCGTCGTTGCGGAGGTAGAACTAGCTGGTGTACCAGCAGCGATTGGATGACGTGAGCTGGGCCAGGATGTAAAGGTGCTGTCGGTCTTGGCGCACTTGGAGAGTGCAGCCGCCGGCCCTCATAGCCTTCCTCGTGCCCATCGTGCCTGTCGGCTTGGTGGTATGCCCCGCCTGAAAGAGGTGGAGCCACAGCTCCCAATGGGGGGCAATCCCCAGGTACCCCTCGTAGACGGCGACAAAGATGGTCGCCTGCGCAATGGAGTTGGGGTTGAAGTTATGGTGCTCCACACCATAGTAGTGCGGGAGCGCCCGCATGAACCGGTCCACCGGCAGGCCAAGACCATGCTCATGGAAGGACATGAAGCTCACAACGTAGCCATTGCGTGGCCTTAGCTCCGGCTCGCCCCTCGGAGCAATCCACTCCGGTCTGCTGGGGTCGGTAACCGGGTGGAGGAGGCCATCGTCGACGAGCGACTACAGCGTCTCCACGGATACGTCGGACCGACCCCAAGGATCTGCCGGAATGACAACAATAGTGCCGGCCATGAGTGTGGTGGAGAATGCGACTGTGGCGGTAAGGCTCGCTCTCTCCCTCTCTTCCTCCCTTCTTCTCCCTAACGCTCTCTGTTCTTAGCAATGGCTCGAGGGCAGCAATGGCAAATGCTGGCAAGGTAAGGAGGGGAGGGGTGAGGCTCGTCACATATTTATGTAGGAAAGGGGCAAAATGGGTGGGCGATGAAACCAGGGAAGTTTATCTTAGATCTGGCATAGTTAATCTGGATCTGATTTTACCGCCCACGTGCCCACCTTTTCCTTATTAATCGCACGCATAGTTATGTCCCATCCACTGACACCGCAGTCGCATCTGACTGTAGCAGTGGCAGGCACCATTCCACCTCCCCAAGAAAACTGCCTCAAAAGGCGCACCTTCCGTGGTTAGCCGATGGGAGGGGAATATCCCCCACCCAATTCCTTTCAGATGAAGGAACTGGGCACCAAGCCCATTATGGTCTAGGGGTTCGAAGGCTGGGCCCCCAAGGGTTTCAACAGCCACCCCTAGGACAACAAAGTCAGGGACAACTATGGGTGAGCCCATACGTGGCTAAGGCCCAAGCAAGCAAGACGCTTGGGATGCCCTAAGTCGTGTTCGAGACCGGCAGGGAGGTCTCCGAATGGGATCCCACCGTAGGGAGGCATCGAGCCCCCGGGGCCAATTGAACGGCCCTAGGACCCACTAGAGAAGCCCTCTGGTACTTTGGAGTGAGTCTCTGGACCGCTAGCCGACCCCTATCGAATGGGGCACAGGCCTCAACTCGGACTTACCCGATAACAGCTCATCGAAAGTGTCACCGCTCGCGCCCATCGAGGGTAGTCTGGCATATTCTACCCCCTCCTTCTGAGCGAAAAGGATGCGCAAGGGTCGCATAAAAAGCCAGGGGAACTCTTGATCACCCTCTCGCTCCATGCAGAGGCTCAGGGGCTCTACTTGCAACCTTGCCAAGACCCAGCAACCCAGGCTCACACCCGAGGGGGCTCGGCAAACAACCCCTCCTTTTGAACGAAAAGGATGCGCGAGGGTCGCACAAAAAGTCAGGGGAACTCCTGATCACCCTCTCGCTCTGTGTAGAGGCTCGGGGGCTCTTCCTGCAACCTTGCCAAGACCCAGCGACCTAGGCTCGCACCCGAGGGGGCTTCGGCAAACAACCCCTCCTTTCGAACAAAAAGGATGCGTGAGGGTCACACAAAAAGCTAGGGGAACTCCTGATCACCCTCTCGCTCTATGTAGAGGCTCAGGGGCTCTTCCTACAACCTTGTCGAGACCTAGCGACCTAGGCTCGCACCCGAGGGGGCTCGGCAAACAACCCCTCCGTCTGAACGAAAAGGATGCACAAGGGTCGCATGAAAAGCCTAGGGGAACTCCTAATCGCCCTCTCACTTCGTGTAGAGGCTCAGGGGGCTCTTCCTGCAACCAGGTCGAAGATAAGCAACCCAAGCTCACAGCTCGGAAGGCTTGGAAAAATGCGATAAAGGGCACCTGAGCCCATTATAGTCCAAGGGTTCAAAGGATGGGCCCCCTAAGGTTTCGACAGCTGCCCCTAGGGCAACAGAGTTAGGGACAACTATGGGTGAGCCCAGTACATGGCCGAGGCCCGAGCAAGCAATTGCTCGGGATGCCCTAAGTTATGTCCGAGACCGACAGGAAGTCTCTGAATGGGATCCCACCGTAGGGAGGCATCGAGCCCCCTGGGGCCAATTGAATAACCCTAGGACCCACTAGAGAAGCCCTCTGGTACTTTTGGAGTGCATCTCTGGACCTGCTAGCCGACCCTTATCGAATGGGGCACGGGCCTCCACTCGGACTTACCCGATAATAGCTCACCAAATGTGTCACTACTCGTGCCCACCGAGGGTAGCATGGCATCCTCCACCCCCCCTTCTGAACAAAAAGGATGCGTGTGGGCTGCACAAAAAGATAGGAAAACTCCTGAATCGCCCTCTTGCTTTGAGCAGAGGCTCGGGGCTCTTCCTGCAACCGAATCGAGACCCAGTGACCCGAACTCGCAATCATGGGCTTGGCAAAACACAATAAAACCCCTCACACGACATGGGAAAAGCCCCTAGAGGAATAAATCCACTCCTCCAGGGCCTCGGAGGCTACACCCGATGAGTGCGCTCGCGCTGCACCCATCGAGGCCTCGAGTACAAAGCACCATCCCGCCAGGAGCTACCACGAGCCGAGTCTCCTCAAAACCTTAGGGAGAGTGCTCACCCTCTCCCTGAGGCTTGGGGGTTACTGTCGGGTACCATAAAAGGGGTCCCCTAAGCAAAGACCCAAAAAATCACTTAGACCCTTTCAAAATCAAAGCCAAGAAACAACTATAGACTAACCCCCAACCTTGTCCGAGGCTACCAACTCTCCACCTCGCTCACGGCCTTGTACGAGAGGCCTCGGACAGCCTACCAATTCTCCGCCTCGCTCAAAGCCTCGCACAAAAGGCCTCGGATGGGGAATCGATTCTCTATCTCACTCGAGGCCCTGCGCATAAAGCCTTGGATGAGGTGCCGATTCTCCGCCTCGCTTGAGGCCAGCTCGGCAACAACCCCATTGCCTTCGCCTCGACCGATCTCCCTGACAGAACATCACGTCCAATTAAATGCGACCAGCCACTCCTACGACATCAGCCAGACGATGGCTTGACATCGCAGAGCGGACGATGAGACGGGAAGTCGCATCAACACCATGCTGTCTAGGACACGATGGGGCAGGGGTTACGGGCCGCTGTGCTCGGTACTGTGCCCACGACCGGCGCCCGCACTACACTGTGCTACCTAACCCCTGCTCTAGGAACAACACAGTGTGGGGAGTCAAGTCTGGGTCACTATAGCCTCGAAATTAGTGTATAGGACCAACTGCTCCCTCCAAGCCTCGGCAATCCACTTCAGGGTCTCGGTAGCCTCGGGATTCACGCCCGCCGAGCCCCCCACAATGGCTTAGCCTCAGCACCAACTGAGCCTCGGCTCTTTACACGGTCAATATACAGTGACCAGCACATCACCCGCCATGCCCTGCGTCAAGCTATCACTGAAGCTCCCATGTCACACAGGATCAGGTGTGACCAGCGCGTCGCCCCAGTGCATCAAGGATAGGACCGCTTCGTTGACCATGCCGCCACAGTAGGAAGCTATAGGGCTCAGACACGCCACCTCCACTTATAGGACGCTGCATAGCAAACACATGTATCACCCATGTCCCCCCTTCAACTATAAAAGGGGGAGACTAGGGCCGTTTCTAAGGATGACGGGCACGGACGGATTCAAGCTCACGCTCTAACAAACTCACGATGGGTTCAGGCTCATGTTCTCACGAATAGACAAACACGCACAAACACAGGTAGACTCACTCACTCGTGCAAGCAACACTCTATAACACGCACGCTACCCCGCTGCCTGATATCAACATCTCAAGAAAACCACACCACCCCACGTAGAGACCTAGGGCTAGCTCCCTCTCTCGCCTAGCTTGTAACCCCCTACTACGAGCACCTCGGTGCAAGGAATACAAGATCGATCCCTCAGACTGGACGTAGGGCACCTATTGCCTAAACCAGTATAAACCTTGTGTCTCTTTGCATCACCATCCGGGATTAGGAACAAGCAGTACAAATTCACTAGTTGGTGTGAGGGCTCGCCGGTCCAAAACGCCGACACTAGGAAGAACAGATATTAATATATATATTAAAGGAATCTACAAGCGCATAGATAATTATACCATTGTAACACTTCACCGGGGAGTATTCTAGGTAATGTTATTTATATTTTTACCATAGGGAAGGTCTAGCATGGACATGTATTGATAACTTATGCTATTGATGGAAAAATAAACCATAACCAATATTCTACTCATAACAGGGGTATATATATATATATATATATATATGATAAGTAATGATCAATGATAATGATAAATCACTCAGAGTGCTCCTTTCTATGGCATTAGCATGGTCAGGTAGAATATTAGAGGATTAATTCCTAAGTTATTCTTAATTACAAGTCAAAGCATACATTGATTAGTGCAATTATACCAAGTGGTCATTGCTAAGATCATCTTCATATCCACACATAAGGGATATTACTAAGGAAGATTAAGAACAGAGCTTGTTGTTCCTTCGTAACCGGACCCTACGTGCGCCTATATTCGGGGAGTGGACTACAAAGGACTCAACGGGAGTGTCATATCGGTGATCTATCACATGACCCAGAATATAGGGTGTATCCACAGGTAAACAACATATAAGCACCACGCTTACACAATGTCGACCACTCATCCATTGTACCTTAGAGTGAGTGATATACGAACTTATGCAAGAACATGATGATAATCTAACTATACTAAGCATATAATCAAAGTAGACGATGAACATTATAACGAAGAACATGAATAAGATTAAAACTAATATTGTCATAACAATTGTAACTAGCATATAAAAATAATAGAGGTACAAAAGAGAGGGGTACAAAGATTATACCAAACCATGCTCTTGACAAGATCAGGAATCCAAGCGAAGCCTGCTTGCCTCCCTCTAGACCTAGCCTAACTAGCTATGCTCTAGAATATGATGGAGCTCTAAGGATGATTAGGGTTGTTGTCTTCTCAAATGACTTGATGACTAGAGTTATGCCTAAGGGGTGGCAGGGGCTGGTATATATAGGCCGGAGCATCCAATGTGAGCCCTTGGATCAAACTAACTTAAAGGATAGTGTAGATGAAACCTAGGAGACGGTGGAGAACCGACATTTGAAGGAGGGGCTGACATGTGGGGCCAGGGGGCTAGGCGGCCTACAGGTGGGGCCGGCCGGAGTCCTCTCGAGTCTTCTGGTGTCCATTTCACTATGGATAAGCGAAATTAAATCTAACATGTAGGTCCACCTTGATGGTTTTCTGGATAAACCCTGTAGAAAATACAGATTCACCAAAACTTGTGAAATTTGTTAGTTTAAACACCTAGACCTTCGTTGGTGATTATATTTATGCCCTTATCCATGTTATATTGATGGTTTATAATGGCTATTAACTACCATCAACACTCACTAGTGTAGCCAGTAGTGACATAGCCATTGATTGATACATAGAGATCATAGCAACTAGAATTGTAAATAGGTGGCTTGCAACCCTTGTAGTGCTAGCTGCAACATTTGCTTCAACATTTAATTGTCTAACCACTTGTCTTAGTGTTGTTGTAGAAATAAATTATAGGCTATTCACCCTCCCTCTAGCCATTTAGGACCTTTTAAGTGGTATCTGAGCTATGGTCACCATGATTTGAGGCTTAACAACCTTCGGTGTCAAAATGGCTTAAATCAATAACACCAAGAAGCCACCCCAATTTGATGGCACAAATTATCCATATTGGAAGGCAAAGATGACCACCTATATCAAGTCAACCAATAGAAAGATTTGGAAGGTGGTGGAGACCAAGATTGAGATTACTAATCTGGAGAATCCCACCGCGTCTGATGAAGTGTTACTACAAAACAATGGCATTGCTCCTAGTGCCATTCATGATGCTATGGATGAGAGAGTGTTTGAGCAAATCAAGAACATAGAGAATGCTCATGAAGCTTGGAAGAAATTGGAAGAATTATATGAAGGCACACAAGCGGTGAACTGGTGCAAAGGCATACATCCTCAAGGAGAAGTTTGCGAGCTTCAAGATGAAAGAAGATGAGAATGTGCCAGAGATGTTCCAGCGACTTCAAGTGCTTGTCAATGATCTCAAAGCACTTGGTGAGGTGGTGAAGGACAAGGACTTCTCTCACAAGTTCTAGTGAGAAGTGGTTTGGACACCATGACACCAAACCAAGTGTTGGGAGATGTGCTAATCGATGACACATATAGAGATGATGATGAGAAAGAAGAGAAGGATGAGAAGAAGAAGAGTGTGCCATTCAAGGCCACATCATCATCCAAGGGCAAAGGAAAGCAAGACACATCAAGTGAAGATGAAGTCTCAAGCTTTGATGAAGACAATGATGAAAAGATGGCTCTCTTCATGAAGAGATTTGGCAAATTCATGATGAAGAAGGGCTATGTTTACACCAAAATTTGGAAGAAGAGTCATAAGAAACTCGAAACCCCCAAGATCATGTCAGCAGGGAATCAATTGCGTGCAGATCGGAATTAGCTTATTCGAATGCAGCACTGGAATAGGCTTTCTTTAGGCAGCGCTGGCAGATAATGACAAAGGCTACGATCGGTGCTAGGACAAGACATGATGGACTCTACAAAAGGGGAAAGATTAGAGTTCAAGTTATCTTAAATTAGGAATGTTTTCTCTTAGGGCCAAAGATTGTGATGAGTCATGCTTAGATAGGAGTCATGCGTAGGTCTCGGGTATAAATATCAAACCTCAGCTATTGTAAAGGACACACAATCAATCAAATACCAGTTATTTACTTTTTTGGCTCCAGCCACCCCTTAGGAGTAGGAGTAGAGTAGATCTCGGTGAGTTCTTCAGCAAGTACGGCTACATCGATCCGATCAACCTTCACTACTTGTCTATAAGTACCGTCATGGCATATACCTTTGTTCATACGGCTGCATCAATCCAGTCGACCTCCACTATGACTCTGGTATGAGTTAGTTATCGACTCTTATCTAGTTCAAGTACGGTTGCATCGATCTGATCGACCTCCACTGCTCAAACTAGATTAAGGTCAAGTTATTGGCTCTATCTAAGGGTGGTGTTCCTTCGAATAGATTCATTAAGTTACCAATATTCCTTGTTACTTCCATTATTTATTTAAATACAGCAATATCACTTTACCCGATTGGGATTGATCTAGATCGGCCTTATATCTTTTTTAACCCATCGTTTGTTAATCTAAACTGATCTGATCTACACTTTAAACAATGAGTTATGTTTTATCGACTATTTTACATCAATCTTGATCATGTATAGCGTGCGGTTAAGGCATGTCTGATTTTGAGTAGATCTATTGGCTAGCGAAAACTATTTCATGGCCCATTATCACGGCCTGTGTGATTCTGCCTCACACCCCACTATTAGCACCGTGGAGTGGGGATCATTATTTGGTAGATCTGTTCCTAAGAGGGTATGACCTTAACTATGCGCTATGCCTGAATCGGCTGTTTTAGCCGATATCGAGCGCTTTCACAGACAGTTCACATCACGAGATCGTTGAAGTAGCGATAGGTTGAAATATGTGTTAGCCCCATGATCTTATTATTGTATTATGGCCTACATGATTCTGCCTCATGCCCCACTAATATTAGTAATAAGTTAGGGTCGTCAAGTCTATTGTTGTTTTTACGGCCTTGTATGATTCTGCCTCATGCCCCACTAGTCATAACGATAGATGAGATCTAATATGTTCATTAGATTTATCTCTATTAAATGGTTGAATGATGATGAACTATCTCTTTCGTAAAAAGGGGTTCGGTTACTTGCAGTCATTGGCTTAGCATGAATTAATTACGGTTGATATCCTTTTGCTAGTGACTAATATTTGTCTAAACAATGATATTCATCCTGAACGATAATCGATTCTTCTTATATAACCCCATGAGCTTTAACTGATTTATTCTTATGAATATGCTGGAATCGACTATTTAGTCAATCTCCTTTCATATCGGCTCTTAGAGCCGCACATTCAGGACTGTCTGGCAACACCAATACATTTCACCCTTAATTACTGATAAACTTTCTCTCCTTGTCAATTGTAGGGTCAAATTGACTGGCACATCTTGGGAGGAGCACGTAGGATCGACCACCCCTGCGCTAAAGCTAGGTGGATCTCTAGCTCCATCGAGCGGACCCTTCTGGCTTGCTCATGTGTCCTCGGCACAAGACAAAATTCTATGTCAACACACGTTTCTGGCACGCTTGGTGGGACCACCACAATCATCATGGCAGTTCACAACAACAAAGACATCCTTATGATACATTACGAAGATCTACCTAACGGAGATAAAGGTGTCATCAGCAAAGCTACAGAAGAGTTTTAGAACAAGTGTTTGTTGTCCTACACCAAAACATGTGACAACACAATTGTTCAGAAATTTCCACTACCAAGAGTTCTATTACATGGGCAGACAGATACAACTGAAGCTGAAGATAGGCATTTCTTTATGGAAGTTGTAGACAAATCTATTTGTGATGCCATATCAAGCCAGGACGAAGCTTTCTTGGATATATTCCACAACGCCATGAGAGAGGCGATTCATGGGTTTCCAGTTGGTCAAGGTGGGCTGGCTTATTACAACATTCTAGATCCGTCGACCTAAGGGACTAATCAAGTCGGTACCAGCCATCAAGGAGCTACACTAGCTGGTAATGGTGATGTCAGGCAGTTCAGGGTTCATCTAAACAAGCTCAAGGTACTACTATGAATCAGATACAGTATAACCCTAGACCATTAGTATAGCATGTGCAACAGCCAGCGGGGTAAGGTCAGAACCAGGTGATCAATTTTGGCACAACAGGCCACATACCATCGTCGGCTCAAAAAATAGCACCCTCAATTCAAAGGATTCATAGAGATATAGATCCTTATGTCTATAATTAGAGACTTCAAGCAGCAAGCCAGCAAAGGACCCAGCAGATAGAGGTTCCACAAGGATATCACTATGGATTAGACTATAACACCCTGCATATGATTCCAAATCTAGGGTATCAAGGCACATGGGATTTCAATCCATAGATGGGTTAGCAGGTGTAGAGAAATCCAAATTCAAATGCTAATGAGTTGCTGCTGAAGGTGACCAAGATGATGAAGAATCAGTTCGGTCTGAAGCCAAAAGGGTTGACCTTCTTGTATAAATGCCCATATTCATAATGGTATGATTTGGTCGCTCTTCCCACAAATTACAAGCTCCCAGAGTTCGCTAAGTTCACTGGCCAAGATAGTACGAGCACGATAGAACATGTCAGTCGGTATCTTACACAATTGGGCAAAGCATCAGTTGAGGACGCCCATCGAGTTCGTTTCTTCTTCTTGTCCTAGTCAGGGCTAGCCTTCACTTGGTTTTTATCACTACTAGTCAATTCCATTGTCAATTGGGCTGACCTAGAGAAGAAGTTTCATACATATTTTTACACTAGGACTAGAGAAAAGAAGATTACTGAGTTGACAACTATAAGGTAGAAGACTAATGAATCGAGCACCGAGTTCCTTTAGAGGTTCTGAGAGACTAGGAACTTGTGCTTTTCATTAAACTTGGTTGATGATCAACTAGCTGCTTTAGCTGTTCAAGGAATGTTGCCAATGTAGAAAGAAAAGTTGCTGGGACAAGAATTTAACAACTTGGGTCAATTGGCTCAACGAGTGGTAGCACTCAATAGCCAATTCTAGAGTATGCACAGAGATACCCGATTCTAGAAGAGTACCACAGTGGCCAAAGCTTATAATACATGCTCAGTTGATGATGGCTATGAAGATGAAGAAGAAGAGGTTGCTATGGCTGAATGGAATTGGGGAAAGAAAACAGTAATGGTGCCAAATCCTTGGGAAGAGGAGTTGAGGAGAGCTATGACTTTGATGTCAATAAATCAAGCAAGCTCTTCGATTTTGTTGCTTGAGAAGGGACAGATCAAGTTGCCCGATGGTCATGTTATGTTGCCCCCTGATCAGTTGAAGAATAAGAAGTTCTATAAGTTCCATAACGCTACTTCTCATTCCACTAATGAATACAGAATCTTCCGGTAGCATATACAGAGGGCTATTCAGCAAGGAAAGCTCAAATTTGATACGCCTCGGAAAATGAAAGTTGATGATAATCCTTTCCCAGGAGATCAAAAAATGGTTGATGCTAGGCTGCTCAAAGGAAAGACTAAGGTCCTAACATCAGTCAAATCAAGAGAAGCTAGAGCAGTCGATCCCAAGATGCAAATATCGGATGATGAATACAGGGAAATTAAGAGACGTCACGATGAACAAAAGAGCTAATATGAGCAGGGAGGAATGTCAAAAGCAGGGATGACAAAGCTGCAAGTTACATCTTGGATTTTGTTGAATAAGTGGCAGCGGCAGAAGGAAAAGGATTATCAGTGTTGGTTAAAGGATCAAGAATACCAACGTTAACTGGAAAAAGAAAGATACGAAAGGAAGCAAACCGAATCACATTGGAATTGTCCTTTCTTTAGACATTGCTAGAATAAAGGTTTGAAGTTGCCTACCAGACATGACTATCTAGAATGCAGCAATCAATATTGAGAGTTTAGGCAATCTCAAACCAACCATCATTCTATCCATACTCAAGATGCATATCATCATAATAACATGGATCAGCGCTTAAAAATGGAAGTATTCATAATCGGCTAGGGAAAAAGTGTTGTTGACCAGGACTGGGCTAATTATGAAGAGGAAGGCAACGAAAGAAAATATGTTTAGAAGGAAGGCCAATGGTGTCCTAGGAGGTTTAACAAGAAGCCAGAAGAGAAGGGTGCAACGACTAAGGAATAAAGAGATGGAACAGGCTCAGGCATCCGATAAACCTCAAGTATGGCGTACTAAGCAAACAGCCGATAGAAAGCAACCATTGGCTAATATCCAAATGGCTTTTCTATTGCCATCAGAGTTCAGAGCTCCGGTAGACCAAGAAGTTTATTTGGATTTTGATGAATCAGAATATGAGGAGATAGTTACCAAGTTAACGGTTGTACAGCAAGCAATATTTAACAAACCAGTCAAACATCGGCACTTAAAAGCTTTATATATGAAAGGTCTTGTTGATGAAAAGCCAATGAACAAGATGTTAGTGGACGGAGGTGCTTTTGTCAATCTTATGTCTTACACCACTTTTTATAAACTTGGCAAAGGACCAGGAGATCTGATGGAGACTGACATGATGCTTAAAGATTTTGGAGGTAATGCATCTAAGTCCCGAGGGGCAATAAATGTCAAACTAACAATCGGGTGTAAGACTCTACTCACCACATTCTTCGTCATCGATGGAAAAGGGTCTACAGTTTGCTCCTTGGCCATGATTGGATTCATGTGAACTATTGTGTACCATTGGCCATGCATTAGTGTTTGATTCAATAGCATGAGGATGATGTCGAGGTGGTTCACACTGATGAATCTGTGAGCATCACAACAGCCGATCCAGTCTTTTGGGAACTAGGAGACTTCGGATGCTTTTCTAGCAAGTTATGGGAAGGAGGCTTCATTAAGATCAATAATGAAAGCCAACAGCCGATGTAAGCAATCGGCTCTGAGAGTTTGTTTTAGTAGAAAAGTCACGGCTTCATGTCGGCCATTGGAATAAAGGAAAATAAGCATTAGTTCTGAGTATGGGTTTAGGCCGACGTATGAATGCTAAATGGAATCCTAAGTGTGGATTAGAATCGATAGATTTCTTAAATGAAGTTTTGTTGCACTTAATGAAATGCTTGCTCCAGGTTGATCAATCATTTAACCTTTGGTATGAAAAGTTCTGCAGTGAAATATTTAAAGGGATGTTATCCTAGCATTTTATCAACACTTGATAGCTGATTCGTTTGGCACTAATAGCCAATACCAAAAGGGTATCGTCTCTAGTTCAAAAAATGAAAATCTTCAAAGACAATAAAAGTCAATACGATATGTATCGCCTATAGAGCAAAAACAGTCATACACAAGGGCATTGCACTAAGACAATCATGGAAAAGCAGAAGATTTCATTTATCAGTTCACCCTAAATACAACCTAATCAAGGACCTTGTTCACCACATCTTGGGCGGATGTGATGCCTACTATGGCCTCCGCTGCCATAACAAATTCTTTGAGCAGGTCCTCATGTTCCTTAGGGCCATCGCCCATTGGAAAATCAGTCTCCATGGCATGGAGCTCGTACCCAGTTTGGACTTGTGCCATGGTTAGTGCCACCGCCGCACCGTGACAAACGCCGTGGAGGGCAATCTCCTGAACGCAGGCTGGGATGCCTTGGAGATGACCGGCGATGGGGGAACCCCAAGCATTGATGGCATCCACGGCCGCATTTGCCGCTAGTTGGAGAGACTCCAACTGCACCGTTAAGGCTAACAATCACAGGGACAAAAAGACTATTAAGATAAAGATAATGGAAATTGGAATGAGGTGTTCCTAGAATTCATCTTACCCACCACCATGGCATCAGACTCGGCCAGCCATGCTCGGACGGCGCTGACCTCCTCCTCAACCACGTGAAGGGCAGCCTGAGAGACCCCGAGGTGAATCTCAAGTTGGTCATTCTCCCAAGTCACCTCGGAATAACAATTATGAGCCATCCTCCACTCATGAAGGTAGCGCCGGGTGTCGTCACCATTGTAGGAGTTGGAAGAATCCAACGACAAGGTTGGCATAGAAGATGCAGCGTTAGAGGGCCCTCTGGCTCTGGGAGAGGACGAAGACTGCCATTCACAACAAACCTATAGGCGAGTCAGAACAGTTCGTCATCATAAACAGGCGATGTCAATCTCACCTCATGCGCCGAAGATGTTGGTTCATTGGCATGTTCTCCTCTAGGATCTCCTCCATCGCGCGCTTGCCTGGATTGTCCTCGCCGGCCATGAAAAGTGATTAGATCTATGAAAGGGAGAAAGAAAACTGCTATAGGGTTTCAGTAGGCATAGAAGAGCAAAGGAACAATTGCGAGTGGAGATGTGTTCGAGGTTGAAGCCATCGGCTGGTATTTGAAGACATGAAGCAAAGAGGTGGATGCATCAGGGGGCGCAAAAGGCAACCGCAATTAATGGAAGGCGAAACGCCACTTCACTAATGCTGATGGGAATACGGCATTGGGGAATTGAGGTAGGAAATCAAAGGGTTCTCTTAATAAAAGTCATGTTTTCAGACTTAATTGTATTAAGATTAGAAGTCTGGGATTGGTTGTATCAAATTGGCTCTTTAGCCGAAACAAGAAGCGTAATTAAATAACGGAGAGTATGATCGATTCTACACAAGATACGCATTGACATGCAGATTTCAAGTCTGGAACATCATGGATCGCTCTCAACATTTCTAACTGAATAGCAGCAGCTCCCACGATCTATTGTTTGCCTTCTTTGGCTGATCTAGGGATGCTCTCGAGGATGTACTTATGACAGTCAATGGCAATAAGACTCCAGAGAAAGCTAAGGATGGATTATCCTTGATGGCCAAGAGCAAGATGGCCGGTATGGTCACCTAATCAGGAGAGACCTTATCGGATCAAACATTGTGCGCCTGGTAATATTTACATTTTGGAGACACTGAGAGGAGAAGAGGAATTTGGTAGAGCAATCAAATGGGGAATATTTAAAGGAATATTACCCTAACATTTGGATTAACACTTGACAACCAATTTTCTCGGCTGTCAGCTCTAATAGTTGATACCAGAAGGGTATCGCTTCTAGTGCGAAGATAAACCCAGAGGGGTAAAAGCTAGTATGATGTGTATTGCCAGCAGGAGCAAGGCAAACACGGACAAAGTGATGCATGAAGTAAAAGGAAAAATTATTGGAGACAAGGGAATTGTTTGTTGATATCACTTATTACAAGCTATAGACCAGAAAACACTTTGTTTACTATATCATCGGCCTAGGAGGTCAGGGCTATAGAGTTGGCGGTGTTGAAGAAATCCTCGATCAGGTGCTCATAATCTCTAGGGTATCCGGTGGCTAGAGCTCCACGGGGAAGAAGCCAAAGATCATGGTTGGAGTGAACTTGCACAGCAGCCAATGCCATGGCAGCACCATGACGAACGCCATGAAGAGCGACTTCTCTGACATGGTTCAGGATGTCATGCAAGCGAACCACCAGAATGGCACCCCTAGCATTGACAAATCCCACTGCATGGTCCGTAGCTAAGCGAAGGCTTTACAGCTGAGCCGATAGATCTAAAAGATTTAAGGAAGAGGTGATCAGGATCTTGGAGGCAAAAGTTAAGAAGAAATAGAAAATTATGGTAAATGTCTCACCAGCGATTCTAGCTTTAGCCTTGGCCAGCCTCTCCTGCACTGGGTTGGCCTCAGGGGGTGATCGGCCCTGAACTATGGCCAAAGCCGACTCCGCAATAGAGAGGCAGTCGACAAGTTTCTCACTGGTCCGATCAATGAAAGTGATCAGGTCATCGTTATCTCTTGGCCTCCTCGGATAGTGGGGGAGCTGGCAATGAATTGGTGTTGATAATGACCCCAAAGGCTGAACAGAGTTAGCCCTCTGCTCCAGAATGATGGGAGCAGCCCGAGTTGCACCCTCTTGGCAATGAAGGCATTGGTGCGATGATGTAGATCCATTGAGGGCCTCCTCGATAGACCTCTTGTTGTTCTCCATAATCTCAAACCTACAGAAAAGCAGGAACTATACTAAGGATGCAGAAGGTTTGAAACGAAGTAGGTTGTTTTTCGATCCCCAGCCATGGCCTGTATATATAGCCTAGGAAGGCGAGGAGATAGGTTTCACTAGAGGTGTGAAATTGAAATTGGATACAGGAACGGATCGACACTCCGGAAGTTCAGGGGACAGATGATGAAGAAATAACAGATTTCGACTCATGGGAGAACTTACATTGACCAGAGACCGACTCACCAAGGCTTCTTTGGATCGAAGGGAGTTTGGGTCCCCATAAGGCCGAAGGTCATCGTGAACCAAGTCACGTCGGCCCGTTGATAAAATTTTGCCAGGAGAAGGGGAAAGGCCGCCCACCTAACATATGCCTAGCTAATTTCTCGGTGATTGGGAAACTATGGGAAAGAAGCCTGCGGCTTTCCTGGTGGGCATTTGGTAGAACGAACAAGGGAAAGGTGTCCACACATTTTAGCCCTTGCAAACACTAGAACAGCTCTGCGAGCATGGTGAGAAGACATAGGTGATATCACAAGGCTTCTTCTAGCCGCAGTAGTCGATCCTCTTGCTCGACAAGGCGCTAGAATGGGCGACACAATCACCCTATGCACAAGAATTCTTCTAACCGTTCAAGATCTTCATAGCAAAAGGATAGACCATGGAGGGTCTGGCGGAGTCAGAAGCACTCGAGGGGGCAGATAGAAGAGAAACATGGCTGAATTGTTGAGTTGCTCTCGCCAAGGTCGCATAGACATTTTATAGTTGGCCTAGAAAGATGAATCCAAGTGCCCACGAAGCAATGATGCTCTCGTAAAAAGTTTTGAAGCATGGGCTCATGAGCTGACATAGGCGACGACAAATGGTAGACCCCAGATCAAGATTCTCTACCCATCACTGTAGACCTATCGAGGATATAGATGCGATAATTTTGGGATAAAATTACTTTTATCCCAAAATTGGGGGGCATGTATTTACACCAAAATTTGGAAGAAGAGTCGCAATGAACTCAAAAGCCCCTAAGATCATGGTAGTAGGGAATCAATTGCGTGCAGATCGGAATTAGTTGATTCGAATGTAGCACTGGAATCAGCTTTCTGGAGGCAGCGCTGGCAAATAATGACAAAGGCTATGATCGGTGCTAGGACAAGACATGATGGACTCTACAAAAGGGGAAAGATTAGAGTCCAAGTTATCTTAAATTAGGAATGTTTTATCTTAGGGCCAAAGATTATGATGAGTTGTGCTTAGATAGGAGTCATGCGTAGGTCCTGGGTATAAATATCAAACCCCGGCTATTGTAAAGGACACACAATCAATCAAATACCAGTTATTTACTTTTTTGGTTCTAGCCACCCCTTAGGAGTAGGAATAGAGTAGATCTCGGTGAGTTCTTTAGCAAGTAGGGCAGCATCGATCCGGCCAACCTCCACTGCTTGTTTATAAGTACCATCATGGCTTATACCTCTGTTCATACGGTTGCATCGATCTGGTCGACCTCCACTGTGACTCTGGTATGAGTTAGTTATCGACTCTTATCTAGTTCAAGTACGGCTGCATCGATTCGGTCAACCTCCACTGCTTGAACTAGATTAAGGTCAAGTTATCAGCTCTATCTAAGAGTGGCGTTCCTTCAGATAGATTCATTAAGTTACCGATATTGCTTGTTGCTTCTATTATTTATTAATTACAGCAATATCACTTCACCCGATTGGGATTAATCTAGATCGGCCTTATATCTTTTTTAACCCATCGTTTGTTAATCTAAACTGATCTAATCTATACTTTAAACTAATGAGTTATGTTTTATCGGTTGTTTTACATCAATCTTGATCGTGCATAGTGTGCGGTTAAGGCGTGTCTGATTTTGAGTAGATCTATTGGCTAGCGAAAACTGTTTCATGGCCCGTTATCATGGCCTGTGTGATTCTACCTCACACCCCACTATTAGCACCATACAGTGGGGATTGTTATTTGGTATATCTGTTCCTAAGAGGGCATGACCTTAACTATGCGCTATGCCTAAATTGGTTGTTTTAGCTGATATCGAGTGCTTTCACGAACAGTTCGCATCACAAGATCATTGAAGTAGCGATAGGTTGAAAGATGTGTTAGCCCCATGATCTTATTATTGTATTATGACCAGCATGATTCTACCTCATGCCCCACTAATATTAGTAATAAGTTAGGGCCATCGAGTCTATTGTTGTTTCTACGGCCTGCATGATTCTGCCTCATGCCCCACTGGTCATAACGATAGATGAGATCTAATATGTTCATTAGATTTATCTCTATTAAATGGTTGAATGATGATGAACTGTCTCTTTTGTAAAAAGGGGTTTGGTTACTTACAGTCATTGGCTTAGCATGAACTAATTACTATTGATATCCTTTTGTCAGTGACTAATATTTGTTTAAACAATGATATTCATCTAGAACGATAACCGATTCTTCTTACATAACCCCTATGAGCTTTAGTCGATTTATTCTTAGGAATATGCTGGAATTGACTATTTATTTGGTCTCCTTTCAGATCGGCTCTCAGAGTCCACACATTCACGACTGTCTAGCAACACCAGCACGTTCCACCATTAATTACTGATAAACTTTATCTCCTTGTCAATTGTAGGGTTAAGTTGACTGGCACGTCTCGGGAGGAGCGCGCAGGATCGACCACCCCTGCGCTGAAGCTAGGCGTATCTCTAGCTCCATCGAGCGGACCCTTCCTAATGAGGACATCACTCCTTCGGATGTACCTGCTGATCCTCCAACCGTCATGCAAGGTCCAATGACCTGAGCTCGAATGCATCAACTCAATTTAGAGGTGAGCTCGTTCTTAAGCGATCATTTTCATACTTTTGAGAATAGACTACTACCTAATGATGTTATCTTGCTTAGGAACATTGGAGAGGGTCGTGAGGGACTTAGAGGAAGAGGTGGAGGCATTGATGACCAGCAACGATGTTCAACAGAAACCGGAGGCCTGGTCCAACATGATTTCGAGTCTGCCTCGGCCTCCAGGACCAGTCTGCCTTAAACTAGTCACCCAGGACGCATCTGGGTTCCGTTTTTGACCATCCACATATGGTTGGAAAGATAATTTGGTAAGGAAGCCAATCCAAGTGGTCTCACATCAAAAGGCCTCCAAAATCAACGAGAATCGTCGAAACAAATCAGCATCGAGAATCTACCAGGGTGCTGCGACACCGTCTTTTGGTCCGATGGACCGTGTATCGTGTTTGGGCCCATTAGGGGGCATGTCTAGGGTAGGCGATGACCCTAAGACCTTTATAATCATACGATGCCACCATCATTAGGTTTTGGGTTTTGCTTAGATTAATCTGTCAAGAACAGTTTTGCTGATCATCGGTTTGTGAGACCCCAACTTCGTGAGATTAATCATTCATCTGCAATTTGGTTGCTTTCTTTCTTGTTCTTGCTTGTGTTCCTCATTGCGCAGGTAGGGATTAGCCTTCTTGGTGAGGTCAACTGGAATTTGTGTCTCAATTGATAACCAGAGGAGTTGTGGTGCTAAGATTGTAGGGTTTGATCTTTCGATCTGAAGCCGCATCGGTGTGTCATTCTCCGCCACAACGATAGTTATCACTACCTGACGGAAGATCAGGATCCCCATTCCCATTAAGTGGTAATCAGAGCTAAGGTATACCATTAGGTTCATATTTATCCCCTAGTTTAGAGTGTTTTGCATTCATCCCGTAGTCCAGTGCCATACTTTTTTTCCTGTCCTAGAACCTTCCGTGCCATAGCCTTTGCATATTTTAGTTTCAGAGTCTGTCATGTTGAGTTTGTGTCCTGGTTGAGGTCTTGTTGCTGGTTAGGTCATTTTAGAGTCTAGTTTGTGTGTTTTCCCCCATCGTTTCCATCAAATCTTTGCTTCCGTGACCAATTTTGCGCACATTATTCTCGTTTTGTCCTCTAATTCGGATTTCGTTCTTAAAACTGGTCTACTTTTCACATACGAACTCCAATTTCGACGTTCCATATATCAAAATTGATCAGAAAAAAATTTCGGATCCGTCCATCCTTAGCAGGACTAGGGTCAGAAATTTTTATTTTGGTCAAAAACTGGTCACAAGATCCTCTTTTCGTGGTCACAAGCTTTTGTCGATTTTGAGCACGTCTTCTGAAATTTCCAAAGGCCACGTCTTTCACTTGTTTAAGCTCATATTTTTTGTGGTTACTTCTTTTATGCTCCTAAGTGAAGAAAAAATATCAAAAAAATAAAAATAAAAATTCAAAATTTCCCAAAAAAACAACGACAACCCAAAAAAATAGAAAAAAAGAGGGGCAAAAGAGGAACAATATCTAGAGGAGCACATAGAGAAGGCCAAAGTGAGTTGTGTTAGCGTGTGCTGTCTTGTTCCTTGTTTGTGTTACTGTTGCTATTCACCATACTTGTTTTTCACACACCTGTCACCTTACTATCCACCATACTTATTTGTCACACACCTAGGTACTTGAAGCATTTTAGACCAGCAACTGAGAACAAGTACTTTGGACTATAATTCAGCATTACCTTCTATTACTGACTTGTGTGCTAGATATACATATTATTCTTTGTGTGTCTTCCAAGCTCCACAAACTCTTCAGATCAGTACAGAAAAAGGGCCTTGCAATCTCGATACCACTGCCTCACAGGCATCACGAACCTAGTCACCGGTTGTACCGCCCACTGCTTGTGTTGGTAAGAACTTTGTAAGAGCTTGGTAAGATGCTTCCACTTGCCGTGAAAAGTGACACCACATGTAACTGCAACCACGTAGTCATTTGGTAGGGAATAACTTTCACCGTTTGTTTCCTATTTTTGTGTTTACAATGGCAGGAGGTGATCAGACTGGAGATAATAATCCTAAGGGTTTCAACTGAGTGTGTCAGCCAAGAGCAACTACAAGTTGTTGTAGATGATGCCCAAAAAAGTATGAATGAGGCCATTAGGAAGGCCAGTCACTAATGCACTCATTGAACTCAACATTGGCAATAGTATGGAGAGATTGGACAAATGAATTTCCACGCTAACCGACAAGGTTACTGAGTTGGAAACCTTTGTGGCGGACAATAACGATGTCGCCAGTAGCAACACCGATGGTCTCTTGCCAGAAGACATGGTGCATGATGCCTAGTGGGAACATAGATCGATCAGCCTTCCAACAAGCAAGATTACGACGATGTCTTCGCCGCAACACGACATGTATGGGTGGTGTCCACCACCATCAAGGTAATAATCACCGTGTGCTCAATGATCCTTATGCTAAGATTAAGTTCACAATACCATCTTTTTGGGGTCATTATGATGCTGAGGGATATCTTGATTGGGAGATGATAGTAGAACAAAAGTTTAGCGCCCACCTTGTGCCTGACCATCATAGAGTTCAACAAGCTACTAGTGAGTTTAAGGATTTTGCCATAATTTGGTGGAATGGGCTAGCTGCACAGGATGCTTTACCTGGTTCATGGGAAGAACTTAAGGTAGCTATGTGTGATCGTTTTGTACCTCCTTCTTATCATAGAGACTTGCATAAGAAATTGATGTGATTTAGAACAAGGAGATAAATCTATACAGGATTACTATGGTGAGCTCCAAAAGGGATTGATGCGTTGTAGTGTTGTCGAGGGGAACAAAGGATCCATTTGTTGTTTTTATTTGGGTTTGAGGCATGAGATTCAGGACATTGTTGATTATAAAGAATTTAACATTGTCAACCAGTTGTTTTAGTTTGCTATGCTTGTAGAAAAGGAATTGTAGGGGCGTGAACAGCAGAGCAAGAGCAAGGTCAGCACCACATACATGCCACACTCAGCACCATCTTCAGGGGCTGACCAAGCCAACCACTTTTTGGGTGCCTCCACCAGCGAGCAAGCGACCAATAGCCTCTGGAGTTACCGCTACACCTAAGGCACCTCCCACACGACCTTCAAATTTAGGTAAAAATTCTTTGCAGGTGCCTACCAAGAGTGCCTCATCCGTTCATTGATGGGACGCACTTCGGGCATTCAAGTGCCACCGCTGCCATGGCATTGGCCATGTGCAGAAGGACTGCCCAAGTCAGCGGGCATATATTGCTGCAGAAGATGGTTACATCCGCACCTCTGACATTGAGGATGAAGAAGACCTAAGATGCAGATGAGGAGGACGGCGAAGTCCTTGGTGATGAGGCCACGGCGGCCTATAGGATCATCATTGTACAGCGGGTGCTCAGCTCACAAGTGCAGCAACCTAAGAAGCTACTAACTGCCATAACTTGTTCTAGATTTTCTTCGTCATCAGCAATCGTTCGAGCATGTGTCATTATTGATGGAGGTAGCTGCAATAATTTGGTGAGTTCTGAATTTGGTCAAGAAGCTTGGCTTGACCACACGCCCACACCCATGTCCATACCATATTCAGTGGCTAAATGATTCTGGAAAAGCAAAGATAACACAAACTTGCTAGAGTTTCATTTTCCATTGGTTCTTATGCTGATTCTATTGATTGTGATGTGGTACCTATGCAAGACTATTCACTCTTATTGGATCATCCTTGGGAACATGATAATGATGCTACACACCATGGTAGAAGTAATAAATACACCTTTGAGCATAAAGGAAAGAAAAAATACTTTGGTACCTTTACCCCTGCTCAAATTGTACAAGCTGATAGAGAACGCGTTGCTAGTTTGAATGATGTTCAATCTGAAAATCAGCAAGTTGCTAATTCTATTCTCCCACCTAAAAAGGATAAGTCTACATCTATTTCTAAGGTTGAGGGGATTAAATTGAAGGGTGGTGTTATGCTTGCAACAAAATGTGACTTTGCTGAAATTTCTGATGATGATATTTGCTATGCTTTGGTATGCAAACGAGCTATGTTTTCGTTTGATGATATTGTTAGCTCGGTGCCTCCTACTGTCACTAACCTTTTGCAGGAGTATGAGGACATTTTTCCAGCTGAGATACCCTCAGGGCTGCCACCTATGAGAGGGATAGAGCATCAAATCGATTTGATTCTGGGAGCAACCTTGCCCAACCGTGCTGCCTATCGAACCAATCCCGAGGAGACTAAGGAAATTCAGTGGCAAGTCCAAGACCTTTTGGACCATGGGTATGTACGTGAAAGCCTTAGTCCTTGTGTCGTTCCTATACTTTTGGTTCCTAAGAAAGATAGAACTTGGCGTAAGTGTGTTGATTGTAGAGTCCATCAATAATATTACTATTTGGTATCGTCATCCTATTCCTAGGCTAGACGACATGCTTGATGAGTTGTGTGGTTCTATAATTTTCACCAAGATTGACTTGCGAAGTGGCTACCATCAAATTAGAATGAAACTTGGAGATGAATGGAAAACTTGCGTTTAAAACCAAATTCGGCTTGTATGAGTGGTTAGTAATGCCTTTTGGTTTGACAAATGCACCTAGCACTTTCATGCGCTTAATGAATGAGGTTTTAAGAGCTTTTATTGGTCGTTTTGTGGTAGTTTACTTTGATGATATATTGATTTACATCAAGTCTTTTGATGAACATATGGATCACTTACGTGTTGTTTTTAATGCTTTACGTGATGCACGTTTATTTGGTAACCTTGAGAAGTGCATCTTTTGCACAGATAGAGTTTCTTTTCTTGGCTATGTTGTAACTCCATAGGGAATTGAGGTGGATGAGATGAAAATTGAAGCCATAAAGAGCTGGCCGGTCCCCAAACCGTCACACAGGTGAGGAGTTTTCTTGGTCTTGCAGGATTCTACCGCCGATTCATCAAAGATTTCAGCACCAATGCTGCCCCGTTGCATGAGTTGATGAAGAAAGGGGTGGTGTTTCATTGGGGAAAGGCACATGAGGAGTCCTTTGACACTTTGAAGGACAAGCTCACACACGCACTATTGCTACAACTTCCAAATTTTGGTAAGACTTTTGAGCTAGAATGTGATGCTAGTGGAGTTGGCATTGGGGTGTTTTGATGCAAGATGGTAAACCCATTGCTTACTTTAGTGAAAAATTGCATGGTCCTGTTCTTAATTATTCCACGTATGATAAGGAATTGTATGCACTTGTCCGTTCTTTAGACGTGGCATCATTATTTGTAGCCTAAAGAATTTGTTATTCATTCTGATCAAGAATCACTTAAGTATCTTTGCTCTCAACATAATCTAAACTTGTAGGCATGCTAAATGGGTTGAATTTATTGAATCTTTTCCTTATATTATCAAACACAAGAAAGGGAAGGATAATGTGATTGCTGATGCTTTGTCTAGAAGATATACATTGCTTGTCCCAACTTGATTGTCGGATTTTTGGGCTTGAATCAGTAAAAGAACAATATGCGCTTGATCCTGATTTTAAGGTTGTGTTGCTAAATTATAGAGAAGGACGTACATGGAATAAGTTTATGATCAATGATGCATTTTTGTTTAGAGCTAACTGCCTATGCATTCCAGTTGGCTCCGTTCATCTTTTGTTGTTGCAGGAGGCATATGAAGGCGGATTGATGGGACATTTTGGAGCCAAGAAGACAGAGGAGGTGCTGTCCACACATTTCTTTTGGCCAAGGATGAGGCGAGATGTAGAACGGTACGTGGCTCGATGCACCACATGTCAAAAAGCTAAGTCGCGGTTGAACCCACATAGGTTTGTATATGCCTCTTCATGTTCCTTCTACTCCTTGGGCTGATATATCTATGGATTTTGTGTTGGGTTTGCCAAGGACTAAGAGGGGGAGGGATAGTATTTTTGTGGTGGTTGATCATTTTTCTAAGATGGCACATTTTATTCCTTGTCATAAGAGCAACGATGTTGTTCATATTGCTGACCTTTTCTTTCAAGAAATCGTTCGCTTGCATGGTATGCCTTCTACTATTGTCTTAGATCGCAATGCAAAATTCTTGAGTCATTTTTGGCGCACTTTGTGGAATAAATTGGGGACCAAGCTGTTGTTTTCTACAATATGTCATCCCCAAACTGATGGGCAAACTGAGGTAGTGAATCAAACATTGTCCACCATGTTGAGAGCCATTTTGAAGCGTAATTTGAAGATGTGGAAAGAGTGTTTGCCACATGTGGAATTTGCATATAACAGGGCAGAACATTCCACCACCAAGGTAAGTCCTTTTCAGGTAGTGTATGGTTTTAACCCTCGTGCTCCTATTGATCTTTTGACTTTATCTACCACTGAGAGAACACATAGTGATGCTAGAGAGTGTGCTGAATTCATTCATAAGTTGCATGAAACAACTAAAGCAAATATTGAAAGAATGAATGAAAAGTATAGAATTGCTGTTAGTAAAGGTAGAAAAGAAATTAAACTTGAACTGGGTGATTTGGTTTGGTTACATTTGAGAAAAGATAGATTTCCTGAGTTGCGTAAGTCTAAATTAATGCCAAGAGCAGCTGGTCCTTATAAGATAATTGAGAAAATAAATGATAATGCCTACAAACTTGAGTTGCCACCCGAGTTCGGGGTTAGTCCCACCTTTAACATTGCAGATTTGAAGCCTTATTTGGGAGAAGAAGATAAGCTTGAGTCGAGGATGACTCAATTTCAAGAGGGGGAGGATGATGAGGACATCACTCCTTTGGATGTACCTACTGATCCTCCAACCGTCATGCAAGGTCCAATGACCCGAGCTCGAATGCGTCAACTCAATTTAGAGGTGAGCTCGTTCTTAAGCGATCCTTTTCATACTTTTGAGAATAGACTACTACCTAATGATGTTATCTTGCTTAGGAACATTGGAGAGGGTCATGAGAGACTTAGAGGAAGAGGTGAAGGCATTGATGACTAGCAAGGACGTTCAATAGAAACCGGAGGCCCGGTCCAACATGATTTCGAGTCTGCCTCGGCCTCCAGGACCAGTCTACCTTAAACTGGTCACCCAGGACGCATCCGGACTCCGTTTTTGATGATCTACATATGGTTGGAAAGATAATTTCATAAGGAAGCCAATCCAAGTGGTCTCACATCAAAAGGCCTCCAGAATCAATAGGAATCGTCGAAACAAGTCAGCATCCAGAATCTGCCAGGGTGCTGCGACACCGTCTTTTGGTCCGATGGACCGTGTATCGTGTTTGGGCCCATTAGGGGGCGTGTCCAGGGTAGGCGATGACCCTAAGACCTTTATAATCATAAGCCGCCACCGTCATTAGGTTTTGGGTTTTGCTTAGATTAATCTATCAAGAACAGTTTTGTCGATCATCGGTTTGTGAGACCCCAACTTCGTGAGATTAATCATTCATCTGCAATTTGGTTGATTTCTTTCTTGTTCTTGCTTGTGTTCTTTGTTGCACAGGCAGGGATTAGCTTTCTTGGTGAGGTCAATCGAATTCGTGTCTCGGTTGATAACCAGAGGAGTTGTGGTGCTAAGATTGCAGGGTTCGATCTTTCTATCTGAAGCCGGATCGGTGTGTCATTCTCCGTCACAACGATGGTTATCACTACCTGATGGGAGATCAGGATCCCCGTTCCCATTACTTCCGGCTTGCTCATGTGTCCTCAGCATGGGATGAAATTCCATGTCGATAGGCTATCATGCCGGAAGGAAGAAGTCATCATCCAAGAACAAGGATGAATCAAGGAGGTGCTTCAAGTGTGGTAGCAAGGATCATCTTGTTGCTCAATGTCCCTACAATAGTGACAATGATGATGATGATGATAAGAAGAGTAAGAAGGACAAGAAAGGGAAGAAAGAGAGCAAGATGACCTTCAAGAAGAAAAAGAAGAAGGGAAGCTCATATGTGGTCACTTGGGATAGTGATGCTTCCTCAAGTGATGATAATGATAGTGATGATGACAAGAAGTCAAGCATGAAGAAGGATCTTGTAAGCATTGCTATCAATGAGAAGCCTTCACTCTTCGACACTCCATCGACATGCTTTATGGCTAAGGCCGTTGTTGGTATTTCTTAGCGTAAGCGAAAGAACCCACAAACACAAGGAATTACCATTGTAACACTTCACTCAGAAGTATTCAGGGTATCGTATTTTCCCAAAGGAAGGGATGTGTAAAAATCTCTTAACTAGTTCACCTAAGATAATGAGAAGAAGGTAGCTTGGGTAGTGAGGTTTTCTAAGGATAGAGATCCTAGGTTAAGATAGCTTTGATCACTAAAGACTTACTTCGGACACCAGAGCACACCTGGTCTGCCAGCTGATCCCAGCCTACAACTCTACGCCGAACCCAAACATAGGGGATTACAAGGGATGGACAAGGCTGTCACCACCTGTCGCCTACCCCACAACCGTGGGGCACGAGGCAAATGAAGGTAACCTCTAGCCTAGACACCATGTTTACTGCTTTCGACTACTACTCTAGCACGCTATCAAGGGTTATCAATCTTTATCAGGGCCCTTCTACTAGAGTATTCGCTGCAAGGATGAATGATGAACCCATAAGTAAATAATAAACAAGACTAACTTAAAATAGAACTCACCACCATAGATAAACATGAACCTTATACTCCAAGTAGTAATCGGTTTGTTGAGGTACAAGTGTAGAGGAAGCCAACAGTCCTGGTGCTCCTTCTACTCGGTGTACAAGGGTCACCAAGTACAATAAGTAGAGGTCACCAATACTCCGAGATTCCTCTAACTCTCACTCACTCCCTATACTAAATTTAGCTAAAGACTAAAAATAGTAGTGTAGCTCTTCTCTTGCGTTGTGTGTTATGTGAGAGCCTCTCCAATCTATATATAGTCATGGAATGGTCGGTTTGGGGGAGCTTTCCTTGCATGTACCCATGCAACTATCATGGGGGATCCACCAGGGAGTGACACATGGCAGTGGAAGGCAGTTGGAGCAGGTGGGGGTGCGGCCGCACCCTAGTTCCGTCCACCTTCATGGGGGCAGTTTCTGAGTGGGCCAAGGCCATGTCTTTGTGGGTTTTGCCCCCAGAACCTTTGGGTAGATGTGCCTTGCTCTTGTTTTGCTTGAATCCACCTTCTCTGATTGTGTATTTTGATGTATTTCACACATATGTCCTACAAAACTTATAAACACCAAAACTTGTGAGTTGAAACCCCTAATTCTAAAGTTTTGGCATTCATATTTGTTTGTTTTATCAAAATGTTGGTAGTAAGTATTATGAGTTAAGCACCACCAACAAGCTCCCCCACACAAAGTCCTTTGCTCGTCCTCGAGTAAAATTCTAAGGACTAAGCCGGTTCATCTTCTTGATTTGAAATCGGCATACAAGTTATTCCAAGCTTCACCTGAACCTCTGAACTTCCAAGTGTCTACCAAAATATCTTGGGTAATTGAAAAATGGAACAACTTGGATTCAAATTTGCTCACTCTATTCTTGCTCAGAAACTTGGGTTTTTGTATGGTTTTGAGAATATAAAGATAGCTTTTGTTCCTTGAATGATTCTCTCAAGACACTCAAATTTGTAAGTGGTTCCTCACCAAGGCATATTTTGAATGATTGCCTTCTCTTTGATCATCCTTCTTCTAACAGCTTATATGGAGCTTGGATAGGGATGAAATTTGAGGCACACTTACCTTCATATGTTGTAAAGTCAAATTCTAGATCCACCGAAGAGAAGTGTCATACTCTTAGATCAAAATTGTGCAAGTGTGTGGAATTTGATGGAACTATACTCCTCTATTTGATATGATCTCTAGCTTTTCTTTTTGAGATATGGCTTTTTTTTCTTGAGCCTTCATGTGCTCATATGGTTTTTTAATACCTTGGGACCTTCATGTGTCCCTATATTTTTTAGTACTTTTGGGACCTTCATGTGTCCCATTTTTTTCAATTCTTTGGGACCTTCATGTGTTCCATTTTTTCAATTCTTTTTGCATAGCCTTTTTGTCTCTTTCTAGAAATATGCTAGGGAGATCATATTTTAGAGCATGGAGTATTTATTTGCTGGTGATGGAAACATGTTTTAGCATATTCCCAGTGTAGAAATAGTTGTTTTATGTGGCGTGTACATGAGTTTTGATCTTGGGAGCATGAAAAATCTGTCAACAGGGGTCATAAAACTTGACAAAACTCAACACAAAGTAAGAGGCATCTATGGAAGGTTTTTGTCATGTATGAATGTATATGGCTCTAGTGGGTATTTGCATATCATTCAAGGAACATGCTATTTGAATTTTGTTTTGTAAAGATAAACCCCCAAGTACTTTGCAAGAAAGAGCAAGTTTCATGTCATCCTACTATATCTCATTCATCAATTACTTAGATAAAATGGGGTCCCTATGATAAGTGCTCACATGATAAGTGCTCACAAGTTATAGGAATATTAGCAAGGAATAAAGAGTATGCAAACTTTTAACCATAAGAAGATATGGAGATGGAGCAATCACTTTTTAAATTTGTTCAGTTTTAAATTTTTATTGTTTTAAATATGGAGAGAGAGAGTGAGTTGCACAAGCCAAAGTTTTGAACATGGCTATCTTTTTGTGCAACTGAGTTGGAGGCAAGTGTGGCGCCTCCCCCACACTTGTTCTCTCACCTGTCTTATTTGTAAACAAAAGAAAACACAAAAACAAGTGTAGACAACAATTCCACTTAAAATCTTTATTGAATTTGAGATGTGTTTATTTTGAGTTAGAAAATTTGTTAAAAGCAATTAATTTTATTACATCTATTTTTTCTTTGGGATTATATGAAGGCTCCAAGAAAACATTTAATCATCGACCGTTTACCTTAAAAGTATTACCTTCGTCATCCTAAATTGTGATCGTGCCACGTGATTATGTGTTGAGGACAGTGTACGGTCCTTTCCACTTACTCTGAAGTTTTCCTTCACTGAAGGGCTTGACTTTGGAGTTAAATAGAAGATCTTTGTCTCCTTCTTTGAACTATTTTTGCTTGATTCAGTGATCGTGCCATCTTTTGGGTTCTTTCTTTGTAAAGCTTGGCACTATGGTAAGCCTTCTTCCTCCATTCTTCTAGCTCGGTAGTCTGCTTTTGTTGGTTTATGCCGGCTAGTTTTATGTCCATGTTCCAACTCTTTATTGACAGTGAGCTCTATGCTCTAGCTCGACTAGTAAGTGGCAACTTTTTCCATAAATGAGCTAGTATGGTGACATGTCGATGGGAGTTTTGTAAGCTGTTCTGTATGCCCAAAGTGCATTAGGTAGCTTGTCCTTCCAGCCTTTCCCCATCACATTGACCATTTTTTGCAGGATATTTTTTATTTGTTTATTTGAAGTTTCTGCTTGACCGCTTGTCTGAGGGTGGTAAGGGGTGGCAATGTTGTGCTTTGCTCCAAGCTCCCTCAAAAAGTTTTGAAAGGTCTTATTAATGAAATGAGACCCTCCATCACTTATGACCATTCTAGGTGTTCCCAAGCGAGGGAAGATCACTTCATGGAACATCCTTCGGGCATGCTTCGCATCAGTGGCTCTGCACGGTAAGGCCTCCACCCATTTGGATACATAGTTAATAGCTATCAGGATGTACTCGTTGTCATGGGATTTTGGGAATGGTCCCATGAAGTTAGTGCCCTAGACGTCAAATATCTCCACTTGCAAGTTGTAATGGAGGGGCATTGCGTTGCGAGCAGTTATGCCTCCTTGCAGCTGGCATTTTTTACACCTTCGAATGAATTCTTTGGTGTCTTCATACATCATTGGCCAAAAGAACCCGCACAGCTAGATTTTGGCTTGTGTACGGAACACTTCGTAGTGGCCTCTGTATAGTGCTGCGTGGCATTTTTTGATAACTTGTACTCCTTCCGCCATTGGCACACACCTCCTTAGCAGGACATTAGAGCAACCCTGTATAGGTATGGGTCATTCCAAAGGTGACGCCTGCTTTCAGCTTGTAGCTTTTTCTTATTCTCCCCCTGTGGTACATATCATGCGACCATGAAATTCATAATGTTCGCATACCACAAGTTAGAGTCTTTCACCCTCAGCAACATGTCATCGCGTAGGAAGTCATTTATTGGTAAGTCTTGCATGTTAGTGACTTGCATACACGATAAATGATCTATGACAGTATTTACTCCTTTTTATCTTTCATTTCAAGGTCAAAATCTTGGAGTAGAAGTACCCATCTTATTAATCTAGGTTTAGCATCTTTCTTAGTGAGTAAGTATTTTAATGCGGCATGATCAGTGTAAATGATAACTTTTGCTCATACTAAGTAAGACCTAAACTTGTCAACAGCAAAAATAACTGCTAGAAGCTCTTTTTGTGTGGTAGCATAGTTAAGTTGTGCTCCAGTCAGTGTTTTGCTTGCATAAGTGATCATGTGATTCCTCTTATATTTGGTTTGGCCAAGGACCGCCCCAACAGGATAGTCACTAGCATCACACATGATCTCAAATGGCAACCACCAATCGGGAGGTTGGATGATTGGTGCTGAGATGAGTGCTTTCTTAAGGGTATGGAAACCATTTAAACACTCATCGGTGAACTCGAAAGGTGCATCCTTAGCTAATAGGTTCATGAGGGGTCTAGAGCGTTGTGAAAAGTCTTTGATAAAACAACTATAGAACCCCAAATGACCTAAGAAGCTACAGATTCCTTTTACATTCATAGGGGTGGTAGTTGCTCGATAACCTCAATCTTAGCCTTATCTACCTTGATCCCCCTTTCGAACACAAGGTGCCTAAGAATGATGCCTTCTCGGACCATGAAATGGCACTTTTTCTAATTAAGTACCAGGTCCTTCTCTTGGCAATGTTGCAAGTCTTTGTCTAAATTTTCTAGACAATGATCAAAAGTTTTTCCATAGATTGAAAAGTCATCCATGAAAACTTCCATGATTTCTTCAATCATGTCTAAGAAAATAGACATCATACACCTTGGAATGATGTGGGTGCATTGCACAACTCAAAAGACATTCGTCTGTACGCATATGTTCCATACAGGTAGGTGAAAGTAGTCTTGCTTTGGTCATCAGGGTGGATGAGAATCTGATGATACCCCGAATACCCATCAAGGAAACAAAAGAACGAATACTTCACCAACCGCTCTAACATTTCAACAATGAAGGGCAGTGGGAAGTGGTCTTTCTTTGTAGTCAAGTTGAGTTTTTAGTAATCTATACACATCCTCCACCCCATGATGGTTCGTTGTGGGATCAACTCATTTTTGTTATTCTTAACGACCATCATTCCTCCTTTTTTTAGTACCACTTGGATGGGACTAACCTAGTCACTGTGTGGTACGGGATAAATTATCCTAGTGTGAAGAAGTTTGAGGACTTCCTTCTTCATGACATCCTGCATCGCATTGTTCAGCCTACGCTGGGGTTCTCTAGATGGCGTGCTAGAGGGATCGATTGGAATGCGATGGGTACAAAGTGTTGGACTTATCCCCTTAAGATCTTGAAGGGAATACCCAAAAATAGGCATATGTTTCTCTAAGATGACGATGAGTTTGGTTGCCTCCTCATCAATAAGCTTGTCACTTATGATTATAGGAGTTTTGGGGTCACCATTAAGAAAAGCATAACATAGGCTAGTGGGTAGGGGTTTAAGTTCAATCGGAGGTCATGCTGGTGCTTCCTCCTTGGGAAGGCCTATGGTCTCACCTAAGTCATCCTTCCCTTCGATGAAAAGTTTGGCATCTTTCTCAAAGGCTAACTTGGTAGATTCCAAGGGTGAAACATACATGACCTCCTCGGGCAGCTGTGGATAGGGGAGAGATTCTATCACCGAGTTTTTGGCTCGAGTGATAGGAATGGAAAAAGTGTCTCACCCTAGCTTTATGTCAAGGTTACCTGATGCTGGTGGTTCCATGATGAGCTTTTCTAAGGGATGCCCTATCATGATATCAAAATTTTGAATATCAAAGACATGGTAGTCTAGGGCAATTTCAATAGTGTTGTGATATATCGATATGTTGTGAAGAATCCCTAGACCTTTCAATCTAGATCATGGGGCATCCCTTAGGATTTTGGTCGCTCGAGCAAAGGGTTCATCACCTAAATAGGTGAGTGCAAAAGATGTAGACATGAGGTTTGCTCCAACAGACATATTATACAGCACGTCCACCATAATCCCACAAATTTTGCATCAGATAGGTATAGAAGGGGTGCAAATTTGGATTTCTTTAGAAGAATGCTCCACTTCGTCTACTCATTCGTTGCTCAAGATAGCGGTCAACTCCTTGATGGATTTCCTAAGGAATTCTTTGTCTAGCGGGTCAATAGGGGTGATAGGGACTGGTGGTCTCTTTTTGTAAGAGTATTTTGAGGTATTTCCAAAATCTTCATGAAATTCATCCTCAAAAAATGGAAATTCTGAAGGTTGGAAACCTTCCTTCGGAGTTTCTAGTTCGGGTGAGGGTCTCTGAATGGGAGTTATGGGTTAGGACTCAGCTGAAGAGACTTCCTCATGGCTTGATTTAGGCTCTACTCGAAGGGGTTCTAGGGGAGGAGTGTTCCGTAGAATTTTCTCTAAAAGAGCTTCTCATCCACTATGGTTTTATGGTTGAACAAACCTCCAGCAGCGATATCAAGCTGTAGGACAGATTCCTTGCGAAGACCTAACCAAAAATGTTGTTACAACAACACATGGTTTGGTGTAGACAAATCTAGGCTAGAGTATGTTAGGAGTGAAAATCTGGCCCAAGCTACACCTATGGGTTCCTTCTCTTTTTTGTTGGAAATTGAGAATCTCCTGTCATAGGGAAGCTATTCGAGATATAGGGAAGAATGCGAGACAGGATCTATTCCTTAATTCTTCCCAATCTCCTTTTCCTTTCCCTACGTTATGGGAGTACCTTTGTTTTGCCCTCTCATCAAGAGAGAAGGGAAACAACTTTCACCGAAGAGTTTCATGTGACATGCCCGATATGGTTAGGCATGCACAGAGCTGCTCAAATTCCCGTAGGTGATGATATGGATTTTCATAATCTAACCCCGAGAAGGTTTGTTCCCGAACCATGGCTATAAAGCCAGGGCAGAGGTCATAGCTAGAAGCTATGATTGGCTTCGAGGATTGTGGTGGCTCTAAGAACTCGCCCTTGGGAGCAGAAAGTTGATGAATTATTTTGTGCTCCATTGGAATGGAATAAAAAGAAAAGAAAGGTAAAAAATAAAAGGATACACAGGTGAACTACGTTCGGAGATAATGACGACAACCGTTCCCTAGCAACGGCGCTAGAAATGCTTGTTGGAATTTCTTAGCATAAGCAAAAGAATCCGCAAGCGCACAAAATTACCGTTGTAGCACTTCACCCAGAAGTATTCAGGGTATCATATTTTTCCAAAGGAACGGATGTGTAAAAATCTCTTAACTAGTTCACCTAAGATAATGAGAAGAAGGTAGCTCGAGTAGTGAGGTGTTCTAAGGATAGAGATCCTAGGTTAAGATATCTTTGGTCACTAAAGACTTGCTCCGGGCATCGGAGCACAACTGGTCTGCCAGGCGATCCCGGCCTATAGCTCTACGCCAAACCTAAATGTGGGGGCTTACAAGGGACGGACAGGGCTGTCACCACCTACCGCCTACCCCTCAACCATGGGGCATGAGGCAAATGAAGGTAGCCTCTAGCCTAGACACCACATCTACACTATCGACTACTACTCTAGCACGCTAGCAAGGGTTATTCGTCTTTATCAGGGCCCTTCTACTAGAGTATTCGCTGTAAGGACAAATGATAAACCCGCAAGTAAACAATGAACAAGACTAACTTAAAATAGAACTCACCACCAAAGATAAACACGAACCTTATACTCTAAGTAGTAATCAGTTCATTGAGGTACAAGTGTAGAGGGAGCCGATAGTCCTGGCACTCCTACTTGGTGTACAAGGGTCGCTAGGTACAAGAAGTAGAGGTGGCCGATACTTCGAGACTCCTCTAACTCTCACTCACTCACTCCCTATACTAAATTTAGCTAAAGACTAAAAGTAGGAGTGTAGCTCTTCTCTTTTTCTCTTCTCTTTCATTGTGTGTTATGTGAGAGCCCCTCCCATCTATATATAGTCATGGGATGGTAGGTTTGGGGGAGCTTTCCTTGCATGTACCCTTGCAACCATCATGGGGGAGCCACCAGGGAGTGACACATGGCGGTGGAAGGCGGTTGGTGTAGGTGGGGGTGTGGCTACACCCCAGGTGTGCCCACACCCTAGGTGGCACCTCCCCGTACCGCCTTTCGTGAGGGTGGTTTCTGAGTGGGCATGGGCCATGTCTTTGTGGGTTTTGCCCCCAGAACCTTTAGGTAGATGGGCCTTGCTCTTGTTTTTTTCTTGAATGTGCATTCTCTGATTGTGTATTTTGATGTATTTCACACATATGTCCTGCAAAAATTATAAACACCAAAACTTGTGGAACTTGTGAGTTGAAACCCCTAATTCTAAAGTTTTGGCATTCATATTTGTTTGTTTTATTAAAATGTTGGTGGTAAGAATTATGAGTTAAGCACCGCCAACAGCCACTAAGGTACAATCTAATGATGAGTGTAGCGGAAGCGATAGTGAGAGCGATGATGAGGATGAACCATCCAAGGATGAGCTCTTTGACATGTAGAAGATGCTTGGACTCATTTTGACACTAAGAGAAGGGAATGCAAAGACTTGCGTATGGAACTAAAAGCCCTTAAGCAAGCCTTTGATGAGCCCAATGCTACTCATGAGAGGCTAGAGGAAGCCCATGAGAAGCTTGGCAAAGCTCACAAGAAGCTTGAAAGGGCTCATTCGACTCTTCTTGAGCAAAATGAGAAGGTGCATGTTGTAATATGTGACATAGGCTTGACTTGTGATATTATTGATGAATCTTTCTACAAGCCTATTGTTGTTGCTCCCACTAACCCTTCTTGTAGTACTTCTACTTCCACTTCATCTACTAGTGACGGTTTTACTTGTGATGCCTCACTAATGGTTGAGAATGAGACCTTAAAGAAGGAGGTCATTGAGCTCACTCGCACCTTAGATAATGCCCATGGTGGTGAGGCCCGCTTGCTAAAGTGCTTGGGTAGCCAAAGATTTCCTCTCAACAAGGAGGGATTGGGCTATACCCCCAAGAAGGGCAAGTCAGCCTTTGCTCCTCACAAGACTCATTTTGTGAAGAACAATGGTCGGTACTGCTATAGATGCAAGCAAGTTGGGCATGTAGAGCAACAATGCAAGAACAAGCAATCACATGCTAATGTACCCTATGTCAAGTTTGATTCTTGTTATTTGCTTACCAAGGGTATACATGGGGTGCAAGCTAAGTTTGTTGGTACACCAATTGTGGGCTCAAAGAAGAAAGCCATTTGGGTGCCAAAAAGCTAAGTCACTATCCTTCAAGGACCCAAGCAAGTTTGGGTACCTAAAAAGAATTGATCTTCTTTTGTAGGTCAATTATAAAGCTGGAGAAAGGCATTGGGTTCTTGATAGTGAGTGCACTCAATACATGACCGGTGATACAAGAATGTTCAACTCAATCAACACCAATGGCAATGATGATTATGGTAATATTACATTTGGTGATAATGGCAAAGGCAAGGTCAAGGGGCTTAGTAAGATTGCAATATCCAATGACTTGAGCATTTTAAATGTGTTGCTAGTTGAGAGCTTGAACTTCAATTTGTTATCCGTGGCTTAATTGTGTGACCTTGGATTTAAGTGCATATTTGGAGTACATGATGTAGAAGTCATAAGTGTAGATGGCTCTAATTTGATCTTCAAAGGCTTTAGATATGAGAATCTATACTTGGTTGATTTCAATGCTAGTAAAGCTCAATTGTCAACATGCTTGTTCACTAAGTCTAGTATGGGTTGGCTATGGCATAGAAGGCTTGGTCATGTTGGAATAAAATAATTGAATAGATTGGTTAAGCATGATCTAGTTAGAGGCTTGAAAGATGTGGTATTTGAGAAGGATAAACTTTGTAGCTCTTGTCAAGCCAAAAAATAAGTTGAAAACACCCATCCTAAGAAAAGCATGATGAGTACTAGCAAGGCATTTGAGTTATTACATATGGATTAGTTTGGGCCAACACAATCACTACTAGGGATGTGTACATCAATGATGCTCTTCTTTCGTCACTGAAGACTCCAAAAGCATCACATATATTATTTTATGACGAATTTGTGACGATATGGTATTCATCATTGAATGCGCGTCATATTTTACCTATCGTGATGAAACGTCTATTTTCATCATAGATGTGCATTTGTTCTATGACAAAATGGCCATCATCATAGAAGTGTATTCTTTCTATGACGATCTATTTTTGTCATTGATATAGCCCCTTTTTTGTCATGACTTGCCGTCTGTTAGGCGACCAGACGATGTCTGCCATGCTGGCAGCTAACGTGTCTTGTCCACGTGGCACGTCCACATTGTAGGTGACGTGTCCGACCATGTGGCAGCTGACGTGGCCAGTGATGTCGATGGTCCACGTGTCCACTTTTTATTGGGCCACAAGGCTTGCTGTGATAGGTTCTCATTTTTGTTACTGAAGTAAATAGAAATTCGTCACAGAATCAATTACCAAATCATCACAGAAAGGTCAGATAATTCATCACAAGTGCACATGCTAATTTCATTACAGAATGCAAATAATACTAGAATGACCAAAAGCTTCCATAAATTAATAGATCCAGTATTCCAATGACCAACAACTTAATCAACAATTCTAAACTCGGTTCACATAACTCACTAGACATCACATTTGAACTACTAGTTTCATCTTAGTTCACATTAACATCACAGGAAATAATAAAAAGTTGCCAACCACCAGCAACATAAGTTACTACATAAACAAAATCACTAGTAGACCCCTTGCTTAATGAACTAGCAGCTATGAGCAGCGCTCATGTCGAAGAAGCATTGTTGATGGCCAAGATATGCTTGAGAAGCGCATTGTTCTCCTCCATTGCCTTGTTGTTTATCTCTGTCAGCTTCTTGTACTCCTCCATCTCCTTTTGTGTCCTCGCTAGCTTTTCCTTAGCTTCTTCACTTCTCTTCCTAAGTTCATCGATTTCACCTTGTACAGCAGTCGTAGCTTCAGCTACTAGTTGCTCCCGAAGCTTGCTTTCATTTGATGATGATGATTTGGAGGATGGCACTGGTTTGATGCCAACACTCTTCAGGAAAAGGTTTGAGCTATTCTAGGAGAGCACCTAGGACACAACCTGCACACTGGACACTGCTGTCTCACCTTCAGCAACAGGTTCTGTCCTCAAAGCTTCCATATTTGATTGAAACAGCAATGACCCATCATTAGTTGATACTTATTGCATTAATTTGAGGAGGAAATATCACACAAGATGTATTTTAAAAAATAAAAACCTATGCTGCATTGACAGAAACTGATGCCAAATAGGTATGCAATCATGAGTCATTTATTTGTTGTCAGGTAACTGAATACAAGTAGAAGTCAACAACATAGGATTATTATTTAGCAAGTATGTCTAGCTATATTGGATTATGACCAGTTTTGAGCAAAAGACAGAATACAAAATGTTTGAAAGAAGACATATTATCCAATTAATGAATAGTTGTTGGCATAGCGAAATAGATGTCATGACTTACAACTGCTTCTCTTGCTAGTTCAGTCAGACCATGTTTGGAGCTAGTATGGCAGGTCTTGAAGGCCTCCACTGCATCAAGTTCTTCATTTTGTTCTGTGCTTGGTTCTGCATTGTTTTTCTTCTTCTTCTGTTTCATAGATAACCAATTACAGCAAAGTTTTCTCAGATGAAATGCAAAATAAGTTGTTTAGTGCAAATATGTACAGGGTACTCTTTACTTACATATACATGTAAGTGTGCCACATAGCTGCGAGAACCCATAGCTTGATGATACTTGACTTTATGGCGATTTTGCTTGTTCTTTTCACTTGATTCCTACAAGATAATGAACATGTCAGATGAGATCATAGGTTTAAAATGAGAAGATCCTTTGGAAACTGATTGAGAAAGAATATATGACAAGATACCTATTTATCTGAAAAACAGTAAGATGGTAATTTTTCAACTCCTGTAGAGTTGTCTACTCTTTTATGCCCCTATACAACTTCTGTGAAATGTACATCTCAAATTGTCTGAATGCTCACCATGAACTGCCTTTCTATTGTTCTATTCATGATTTTGTCCTTTAGAATATGTTATTCTATCCTTTGATGAATGGACTGATATTTAAGGGCATATTTGTAATCCTTTTTGTTTGCAGGATATATATGACCAACCCTTTTTCCCAAGTACATTCTGCTAATTGCTCCAATTTAGGAGCTTAGGGAATCTTTATGTTTGAAAATATTTATGTGTTACACTGCTTTTCATTGAAGGGCCTGGGTATAGCAAGAAGGATTGATGAGATGAGATGTTTAAAATGAGAAGATCCTTTGGAAACTAAATGAGAAAGAATATATGAGAAGATACCCATACCATGTTTTTTGGATCAGACCACTTTGCAACTAGTGTCTTCCACTATTCATCAGTCATGCATGCAACTGGAGAAGTTGTCCTAATCTCATTTGCAAGTACACCATTGAAATATTTATTCTTGAGCCGATAACGCATTTGTCGCACCCCAGAGCGCAGCATATCGGT
This sequence comes from Miscanthus floridulus, assembly GCF_019320115.1. Classification (NCBI taxonomy): domain Eukaryota; kingdom Viridiplantae; phylum Streptophyta; class Magnoliopsida; order Poales; family Poaceae; genus Miscanthus; species Miscanthus floridulus. The sequence goes on from NC_089583.1 coordinate 81,147,174, forward strand.
GCAAGCTTCCTCTGTTGGCTTGTCGTCAGGGTTAATGGCCAAGCGCCCCTAGTCATATGACAATTCCATATTTAGTTAGTCAATTCAGGTTAAACAGATATACATGTTAACCATAGAAACAGAAATGCACTTATAGAGAGCTTTCCCACAAAGTTTTTGTAATATTGATCGTCTCTCTTGTATTCTTTTCAATGAGGTAGGACATGAACCTTATCCCGAATGATGACACCAGCCTTAGATGCAAACTTGGCTGCTTGAACAGGTTCATGAGGCCTTCTTTTGCCTTCAGCAATAGCTATGGGCATTCTCCTTCCCATAGCTTTTGTCATCCTATCCAGCTGTGTTCCCTTGGTGGGTGCCCTGGGTCTCCTTAGGGCTCGCTGTGCAAGAGCTACAAAATAGAATTTGCATTAAAATGATTTAGTTTCATGCAGATAAGCAAAATAGATGACATATTTGAATGACAAAGAAACTATAACTTGCCTTCAGTGTCTTCCTCTCTAGCTACATTGTCTTCATCAGCACCTGTACTGTCTTGAGCACCAGCTCCACTGACTTCCTCTGTAGCTATATTGTCCTGACCACCAGCTCCATTGCCTTCCTCTGCATCTGTATAAGACCTTTGTGGTGGTATTTCATCATGACCATCTGTAGGATCCTCTACATTCTGGCCATCTCTCGCTGAAGGTTAAAGCCTTTTTGATGATCTTGTTTGGGATTCAGGAGGTTGCACCTATGATCCTTGAGATGCCCTCACTCTCTTACTAGCCCTAACTCTTGGCGCCATGGTGGGACCTATCTTCTTCTTTGAAGCTAGGACTTTCCGACTATGCCCTGTAGGATACTATGGAAAAAAAATCAAGTAAGTCATGTGCATTAATAAGCAAGACCATATATTAAAGAACAGGTATGCAAGAAACAAGATGCATCTAAAAGCAAGGGCATATATTAAAGAACAGATTAAAAACATTCAAATGCAATGCAAATATTCCCCATCTAGTACTTTGAAGATAGAAGAAGTACCTTAGTTGCCAGGGGTTGTGGCTGCTCATCAGATTCAGTGTCATCATCATCACTATCTCCTTGATCATCATCTTCAAGGAGATACTCCGATGAATCTGAATCTTCACTATTTGTTTTCTTGTTTGCTGATTTTCCCCCTTCTTTGATGCAGATTGTGATACAGAGTTATTAAATTCAATAGATAGATTTTTCAGGCCAAATTCTTGCATCTTCTTTAAATTGTTCGCCACATGTGTATCCCAGCGTCTCTCATAATTAGTTTTTGGAGGTTCTTACAAAAACAAGCAAATTGTGTCTATTAGAAAATAAAAAGGAGTGAACTAAGTACTAAGAGGTAGTAATACTAGATGCTAGATAGATAAGAGGTAGGAGCTAGTAGTGCCTGCTGAAGAGCTAAGGGATAAGAGGTGATAGGTTATAGGCAACAAGTAATAGGTAAGAGGTACAACTTTTTTTGTACTGAAGCACAAATACTCTAAATTATCTGAAAATTTTGAAGATAGCTTGTACTGAACTACTATTTTCCTATCAACACACATGCATGCACTCTGCTACATCCAAATCCATATCATTAAAATGGTCAAACAGACCATGCCAAAATCTATTTGAAGTTAAGAGTCACAGCTACTTTCAGAATTGTACTACAATTGCTTTCAGAAAACATCACTGCTGCTTCTATTTCAGACAAATACAAGTGCAAAATAGATTACTAATTGCACATCAATACATAAATACAGATCCAAGATTTAGAATACAATTTGACTGAATGGTTAGCAAACCAAGACTAGGTACTATTCATCAATACAGAAGAGTTTTGCTTACCTTGTTCTTGTTCTGCAGGTCGCTTCCTACCTTGCCCCCTTGTTGCCACCATTGCGGTTGTGGCTAGGTTGCGGATGTAGACCACGTGCTCGTCGTTGGTGGTCGTCAAAGGGGAAGCAACCCTGGTGCGGTGAACCCTAGCCGACAGGGAAGCAGATCCAGTGCGGCGATGACCCACAATCCGACGGTGGTTAGGGTTAGGTTGAGGTGAGAAAGAGGTGGATGGGGCGAGATAGGTGCATGGGGCGATGCGAGAGAGGGGGATGCGGCGATTGATGTCGGCGAGGACGCAGCTCGTGGGCGGGGACGTAGCTCGTCGATGGCGGTTGTGTCCCGACGGGGGTGGATAGGGTTCGAGAAATGGGGGGAAGAGAGAATGAGTGGCCGAGGAGGTGATGAGTGCGGGAAATGAGAAAATATACCGGTGTTTTTGGCGGAATTTTTTACGAGGGAAATTGTTTTGGCGCCTTGAGGTGCGAGAGGTTGTGGTCTTCTTCTTTTTTGGCATTGCGGGATCTGTTTATCAAAGACTGTGCTCGAGAACTAATGAAACCACTTGAGTAGCATAATGGTATGGGCCTTTGAGTTTGATCCCAAGCTCCCGGGTTCGAACCCGATGATAGCCAATTTTTTTGGGGGTTTTCAATTTTTGGGTTTTGTCAACATTTATTGTGTTTATTCCTTTTTTTATTTCTCCATGTTCATTTTTTTGGCAGATTTTTAATTAGTACAATATAACTTAATGATTTACCTCGTTTATTTTCAACTATTTATTAAATTTTTTTGCTATTACTGTAGTTATTTATTGAATGACTCAAGGATAAAAGCTACAATACCTTAAGTTAGGTAGAAAAATCTAAAAATTTGGATGGACACCTTATTTTAGTGTATGATCATGACATAAAAATTCAAAAGGATTTTGACAAAGTGGTATTATACATCTGTAAAGAACTTCAGTCCAGATATATGGAATCTCTATCATACTTGCTCATAGTCTAAAATGACTAATAATACGTGACGGAGGGAGTATGCCGTTGTGAGGATGTGCATGACCACATTCTTAGAATCAATTGAAACTTTGTTGTCATCATTATACTCCAAAATGAGGTGTCCATGTAAGTTTTAAGATTTTTCTACCTAGCTTAAGGTATTGTACCTTTTATCATTTCGTCATTCAACAAATAAGTACAATAATAGCTAAAAATGTAGGAAGAAGTTTGAAAATAAGTCAAGTATTTCATTTTTAATTTTTATGATATTTTTATTTTTTTAAATGTAACTCAAATATTTTATTTCTTATAAAGATAAAATAAAATAATTACCTACAATAAATAATTATTTCTATTTTTTAAGTTGTCGATATAATTTGATTACAAATGAGTTATTATTGTATAACTTGAAATAGTTGAACTAATTAATCAAACTGTAAACTGAAATCTTGATATTAAAGTTAGATATTTTTGTGGAACCTAGAAAATCAGAAAACTAATAAGATAGTGTCATATTATTGCTAATATTTAGAAAATCACAGAACGTAATATCTAATAAAAAATGTTGCAAAAAAAATTGGCTACCACAGGGTTCGAACCTAGGAGCTCGATGTCAAACTCAAAGGACCAGACCATTGCGCTATTCAAGTGGGTTCGTTAGTACTCGAGCGTAGTTTTAGATAAACTCTACGAGATCCACATCGCCCATGCTTATGAGATCCCGTTTTACCCCTAAACCGTATCCCTTTTCTGCCGCGTCAATCCGGCCCCGCTGCCCACGGCGAGATCGCGGACCGCCGGCGCCGCCGCCCGGACGCTGGATTCCGCGTCAGGCTGCCGGGTTCCGCGTCAATCCGCCCCCGCTGCAACGACGAGATCAACGGCAGGCCGCCGGCTTCCGTGTCCGCGCCAAGATCGAGACCAGGCCACCGCCATGTCCGCGACAAGCTGCAGTCGCGTCCACGCCAGTCCACCTCCAGGCCACCGCCATGTCCGCGTGAAGCTGTAGCCGCGTCCACGCCAGTCCGCCTCCGCTGCACGAACTAGGTCAGCTTCTGTTGGCTCCTAGGTTCTGGCCAATTTGCCAATTGAAACCACATATTCATAGTGTTTTTGATTTGCACCTTAGTGCATTTGGCTGATGCTGATGATCACCTTGGTTTTGCACTGAACATGGAACGGGGAAGGGGAACTGAATGAGGCACACAGTTTCAGAGACTTATGTGTATTGCAGTGACTGTGTGAATGGTCGAGGGAATTGTTCGCCTCGGCTTCCAAATCCTCGCTTCCTTTCTGTTGTGAATTCAGTGTATCTGTGGTTTATTCGGCACATTTATTCGAGCTATGATATTCCAGTCTTGAGCTTCTTTGTTCCTAAAAACGAATTGTAGCAGCAATGCATATCTGATGCAATATGTTTGTAGGATGGCTGAACAATTCCAAATGCAGTGTTGCTGTTTGGAACGGCCACCAAGTTGAGCTCTTAAAGAACACCCGTAATCAGAAAGGGATGAGGTCATATGTCATGTTCAAAGATGATACTCTCTCAGCAGGAGTTACTGGAGGGGCAGCCAAATAAAATGCACATGAGGAAAGAATGGACACTGATGACAGTGAAGGCTAAGGAGCCAACGCATGAGCCGAAGCAAATAGTGATCGATTTTTCCTTGTTTTGTGGGCTTTGTAGGTGTCTTGATTGCTGTTATGGTTGCCTGTAAGTCGGCTTTTTATGAGACGATTTTTCAGAAATGCAAGATGGACAAGCTTTGTAATTGTAGTCCTAGTATTTGTTCAGAAATGATGTAATGACAGAGTAATCCTATGAAATGAAGATTGTTTTCAGAAATCACCAAGTATTTTTCATTGGTTGTATGCAGTTCATGTGGTCTGATTTGAAAAGTCATGCTACAATTTAGGAATAATTTTGACAGAGTATTTTTCACTGGTTGTATGCAGTTCTGCATGAAAGTGGATACAATTTTAATAGAATTTGGACATATAGGTTCACACAATAGATAGGTAGCACTTAAGTTACAGTAACATAGGTCCAGATAACATGATAGGCCGAGATAACATGTCCAGATTACATGTTCAGATTACAGGTTCAGATAACATGTCCAGGGAAAACAAAACAGTAGTGCAGTCTAGGGACATGTTAGTGGTCCATACTAGAAATCAAAACAGTACATCAAGGTCCATACTAGAAATCATCATCTTCATCGTCTAGGGACATGTCATCATTGTTATCATTGCCACCATCACTACAGTACTACAGTACTGTCTCATCTTCCTCCTCATCCTCACTATCTTCACGAATAATAGGTTGCTTCTTGCTGCTTATAAGGTCTTGTAAATTTCCTTCAATTATACTAGCTTCTCCACCTTGAATATTGTGCGTAACCTCATTATCAGCCCCTGCTTGCACTACATGTTCAGTATCAGAACAATAATCATCCTGATGCACATCATGACTGGCCTCATCTTTTTCAGCGACATCATAAATATTCCTATGTTCAAATTTCTGCACAACTCGCCAATCTTTACCTAAAGATGTGTCTTGCAGGTAAAATATCTTTTTCAATTGAGTTGCTAAGATGAAAGGATCAGTCTTGTACCATAATGACTGCACATTGATGGATTTGAAATGTCTGTCATTTTGAAGGCCTATCGTCTTGCCTTCTTGCTTGAACCAATCGCATCGAAATAGAACCACCGTCCGACGGACTTGAAGATTTGAGTTATATTGCAACTCAATTACCTCTTTCAGGACTCCATAAAAATCTATGTTGTTCCCATCATGTGAACCTTCAGTCATTACACCACTATTTTGTGTCAGAAGGAAATTCTCACGATCCACAGTGCTATACCGCACTCCATTAACCTTGCAAGCTGCACAAGTCTTAACTCGTAGATCTGGGCCACGTGACAGTGCCCACAATCCTTCGCTAACCGATTCTAGATTCTCCTTGCGTTTGTTCTCAATCTGTTGCAACAAAAGTACTCAGTTAACCAATTACATATAGATACTAATGCATTTACTGAACCTAGAAACACAATGAGTAGTGACTTACATGGCACCTAAACCACTTTGCAAATCCTTGTTCAACCATTTTATCAACATCAAGTGCACCTTGCTGCTCAAGATCGTCCCTGTACAAGATGCAGGGCAAAGTTAAGTCATAAGAATAATTTGAAAAATTAGAAATAAAACAAAAACTAATCCCCAAAACATCTAATAGATACTTACTCCAAATATTCCTCAGCTTCTTCATAATTATTTAGCACATACCAAACTAACTTATTGAGGTCAACATCATCAATGTACTGGCTCCTATTAGATCCAACAAGAGTAACACCATGCTTAAAAACATAGATGTCATCAGGCAATGGCATCTCTCCATCACTACCATCATCATGGCTAAATCTATTATCAATATCCTCCATATACCTAGAACAAAAGGTCAAGGTGTCACTTGCCATATATGCCTCAACAATTGATCCTTCTAGCCTAGCCATGTTCCTTACAAAATTCTTCAAAGTGCCTAGCAGCCTTTCTATTGGGTACATCCATCCGTATTGAATAGGTCCTCTTAGCAGTGCCTCATTAGGAAGATGGACAGCCAAGTGCACCATGACATCAAAGAAGGCAGGTGGAAAGATTTTCTCAAGCTTGCATAGGATCAATGGAATTTCTTCTTTTAGCCGTTTGACAACATCAATCCTTAGATTTCTACTGCATAGTTCCTTGAAGAAGGTCCCAAGCTCTGCAACTGCTTCATATACATCCTTCCTCACCAGTCCTCTTAGGCTAGCAGGTATGATTCTTTGCAGGAGTATATGGCAAGAATGTGTTTTTAGCTTTCCCTGCACCTTCGAACCATCTTCACTTATGTATCTTGCTAGGTTAGCCGCATATCCATTAGGAAACTTGATACCTTTGAGAAACTTGCAGAACTTGATTTTCTGATCCTTCCCCAAGACATACAAAGCAGGTGGAGCAGTGACTAAGTTGCCATGCTGCTATAAGTGCAATTCAAGTCTTATGCCCATATCATGCAAATCTAGCCTAGCATTGGTTGTGTCCTTGGTCTTGCCCTGCACATTGAGTAATGTGCCAAGAATGTTTTCACATATGTTTTTCTCTATGTGCATCACATCGAGATTATGTGGAAGCTTTAAATGTTTCCAATATGGCAATCTCCACAACCCAACTTTGCGGCTATAAATCCTTGGACCCTCATTGCGCTTCCTTTTATTTCCAATAATTTCAGGATGCTTCCCTGGCCTAACATCTTTCACCTTCTCTAGCTCCTCTAGGACCACCTCCAAAGTGAACTTGCCTAGCTGATCTTTGTTTTCACGCTTACCATCGAAAGCCAAGCTTCTCCGCCATGCATGTGTCCTTGGAAGGTAACGACGATGTCCAGTGTAACATATTTTACTCCTTATTGCCTAAGACAACGGATCCTTGTCGCAATGAATACATGCATAATACCATTTTGTTGTTCGCCCTGATAACGTGCTTAACGCTAGAAAATCATGTATACACCATAGCACGGCAGCACGAAGGTTAAACTTCCAACCCGTACATGCATCGTAGGTACTGACACCCTTCCATAGATCGAGCAGTTCTTCAATTAGGGGCTCAAGGAACAAATCAAAATCCTTTCCTGGAGATTTTGCACCTAAGATGAGTAAAGACATAAAGCAGTTTGCTGGATTCACGCATTCCCATGGTGGGAGATTCAGCGGTGTTAGAAGCACTAGCCACATACTGTACTACGTACTCATGTTGCCAAATGGATTGAATCCATCGGTAGCTAAGGCAAGCCTCAGGTTCCTCAAATCATCTACAAAGGTTGGTTCCCTCGTGTTGAACTCCTTCCATGCTTCTCCATCAGCTGGATGGCTCATTACATTGTCGACTAGCGTCCTTGTTTTCTTGTGCCATTGTGTTTCCTCAGAAGTGCGCTTTGAAGCAAAAATTCTTTTCAACCTTGGCAAAAGTGGAAAATGCCTCAATACCTTGTGTGGAACCCGCTTGTTCCCAGTTTCATCTTGCCATCTAGACGCCTTGCATACTGGGCACACATTCTCTTTATAATACCTCTTCCAAAACAACACACAATTGTTCTTGCACACATGGATGTTTTCGAAACCAAGGCCCAGTTCTCCAAGATATTTCTTGGCCTCATCATATGATTTTGGCAACTCACTCTGAGGGTATCCTGATGACAACAACTTCAGCATTGTGGAAAATGATGTATTGCCAATTCAATAAAGAGACTTGATATACAACATCCTCACCAGAAAAGAGAATTTTGAATGGCTAGATCCTGGGCTAAGTGACTTCTTTGCATCTTCAAGGACTCTTGCAAACCTTGGTTGTTCTCCATCAGCCTCTGCCGCAGCATACAGATCTCCTATCATCTCTGGTACTCTGTGATCCTCATCATAATCATCATCGGCCACATCCACATGTATCCCAAAGTCATGATCACTTCCTTCGACCTCCTGCTCCAAATTTTCAACTACTACAGTATCTGTCGACTCCCCATGATGAATCCACCTGGTGTATGCAGCTGGCATTCCATAAATGTGTATATGGTCATTTACATCATCCTGAGGCTATAAACTTTGATTAAGACATTTGCTGCACGAACAAAGTATGTGGCTGTATTCGGGGTATCTTTCACTAACAAATTTCATGAACTCTTCAACTCCTTTCACATATGCAGGTGTGAATTGTGTCCCATAAATCCAGCTTCTATCCATCTGTTTTGAGAGTAAAATAAACCTTGCACTTAGTCCTGAAATTAGAGTAAACTCAACAAAATTCAAAAACACATCCAACACATGCATATATATATAAAGAAATTCAAAAACAAATCAAACCTTGTACTGCTCTATCCCACGTGCTGCTGCTGCTCTGTCCCACGATCACCGGCGCTCTTCTGTCCCACGCAAACCATCACTGCCCTATCCCATGCAAGTCACCGCTGCCCGGCGCTGCTCTCCTCGCCCCATGATCATCGGCGCTGCTCGGACCGCCCCATGATCGCCGACGCTGGTGCACTGACCCATGCGCACCGCCGCTGCTCTGTCCCACGAGCGCTGCCGCTAACCAACGCTCCTCTGCTCACGCACCATGCGCTGCTCTGCCAGCCCCATGCTCGCCGGTGCTGCTGCACTATCCCACGCGTGCTACCACTGCCCGATGCTGCTCTCCTCGCCCCACGCTCGCTGGCACTGCTCTCCTTGCTCCACGCTCGCCAGTGCTACTCTGCCCATCCAACACTCGCCGGCGCTGCTCTGCCCACCCGACGATCGCCGGCGCTAATCTGATGTGCTCACCCGATGCTACCCTCACGGTGCGAGGGTTTGTCTGCGCCCATGTCCGTGCGATCATGGGTTTAGGGCATGTTTGGTTCCCTGTATGCGGCTCAACCAGGCTCGCGGGATGCAACAACCAAATGTTTGGTTACCAGTGTCGATGTTTGGGCCTAGCCCGCATGGTGCAAAAAGCGTCCTTCAGCCAGGCTCTGCAGATATGGGGAAATCGAGCGTTTCTCGGTGGCAGGCTAGCCTGATACATGAGGTGCATGTGGAGAGGCTACACGTGGCAAAAAAAAGTCATCAGCTCAACTCCGGACCGGACAACCAAATAGCGTTTGTCTACAGCCTGTTTGGACTGACGCAAGTAACCAAATGCAGAGACCTTGCATGCGTTCGGCCTAGCTGTAGAGAGCCTGGTTCTCTGCTATGAGCCTGGCTTTGGTGGGCCCATGAACTATGATCAATTCAATTTAGGGAACCAAGTTTCAATTATCATGTTATACGTTTACAAATAGAAAAACATGCATGCCTTTATCACAAAACAGCGAGTGCTCCAGTGGTAACGCACCAACATGTCTAGCAACAGGTCACGGGTTCGAATCTCCCTGTGTGCGCTATTTTTTGGCAAAAAAAAGGGAGGCACAAGGATGCAGGTCTAGCTGGACCGTGTGGGCCACGCTGCCCCACTTGTTCGTTGCCACGTCCTTAGGCTGAGACCCACTGGTGGGACCGCATCGCCACGTCTTCGAGGTTGGGACCCAATGGTGGGACCACATCGCCAAGTCCTCGAGGTGGGACCTACTGGTGGGACCACGGCGCCACGTCCTCGAGGTGGTACACGAGCCAAATGATCTATGACGATTTAGTTTTGTTGTTTTATGACAATTCTTTTGTTTTTGTCATTATTCTTCATGCCAAAGCTCCATCACTTGTTACTTATGATGAAGCTGGAAATTTTGTCATAGAAAGCGCTTGTTCTGTGATGAAATTTGTAAGCGTCACGACTGAATCGTCATTGATGAACACATTTCTAGTAGTGAATACACTAGCATCGGTGGAAACAAATATGGCTTTGTGATAGTGGATAATTATACTAGATACACATGGGTATTCTTTCTAGTAGATAAAAGTGATGTGTTTGCAACCTTCAAGTCATTTGTCAAGGACATATACAATGAGTTTGAAACAACCATCAAGAGAGTTAGAAGTGACAATGGTAGTGAGTTTAATAACACTAGAATTGATGATTTGTGTGATGATTTTGGAATTAGACATCAATTCTTGGCCAAGTACACTCCATAATCAAATGGTCTTGTTGAGAGGAAGAATAGAATACTTATCGACATGGCAAGGTCTATGCTTAGTGAGTACAATGTGAGTCAATCCTTTTGGGTCAAAGCAATCAACACGGGTTGCTATTATAGTAACCTCCTCTATTATCACCAAATGATGGATAAGACACCTTATGAGCTCTTCAATGATAGAAAGCCCAACATTGCATATTTTTTGATTTTTGGTTGCAAATGCTACATATTGAAGAAAGGCACTAGATTGAGCAAGTTTGACAATAAGTGTGATGAAGGATTCTAGCTTGGATACTCAACCACTAGCAAAGCATATAGAGTTTGGAATTTGGCAAGTTGTACTCTTGAAGAAGTTCATGATGTTGAATTTGATGAAACCAAGGGTTCCCAAGATGAAGATGAGAATCTTGATGATATTAGAGGCATTCAATTGTCAAATGCTATGAAGAACATGGATATTGGTGAATTGAGGCCTAGAGAAGTGATAGATGAAGAAGATGATCAAGTTCAAGTGCTATCCTCTCCCAATATGCAAGTTGATACAAATCAAGCAAGTACAAGTGGCTCGCATGACAATGTGCAAGATCAAGTGGCTAGGTCATCATCTCAAGTGAATCAATCCAATGAGCAAGCACGTGCAAGTAATTAAGTCCAAATACTCTAACCAACTAATATTGCAAGAGACCATCCATTGTACACTATAATTAGATATTTTTTTGGAGGTGTACAAACAAGATCAAGATTGGCATCATTTTATGAGCACTTCTTATTTGTGTCATCCATTGAACCAAAGAAGATAGATGAAGCCTTGAAGGATGTTCATTGGGTCAATGCTATGCATGAAGAGCTAAACAACTTCACCAGAAATCGAGTATGGGAGTTAGCTAAAATACCAAAGAATCACAATATGATTGGAACCAAATGAGTCTTTAGAAACAAGCAAGATCAAGATAGGATAGAAGTAAAGAACAAAGCAAGATTGGTAGCACAAGGTTACACTCAAGTTCAAGGTCTTGACTTTAGAGAAACATATGTCCCGGTTGCTAGATTGGAAGCAATTAGAATCTTGCTAGCCTATGCTTGTGTCCACAACATCAAACTCTATCAAATGGATGTGAAGAGTGCATTTCTCAATGGCTACATCAATGACTTGATTTATCTTGAGCAACCGCCCGGTTTTGAAGATGACAAGAAGCCCAACCATATGTACAAGCTAAGAAAGGCATTGCATGGTTTGAAGCAAGCACCTAGAGCATGGTATGAGAGGTTGAGAGATTTTCTCCTCTCTAAGGGATTCAAGATGGGAAAGGTTGACACCACTCTTTTCACAAAGAAGATTGGAAATGACTTGTTTGTGTTGCAAATCTATGTTGATGACATCATATTTGGATCAACCAATCAAGACTTTTGTGAAGAGTTTGGGAAAATGATGGCCAATGAGTTTGAGATATCCATGATTAGAGAGTTGAGTTACTTCCTTGGTTTCAAATCAAGCAAATGAAGAATGGCACATTTGTAAGTCAAGGCAAGTACATCAAAGACATGCTCAAGAAGTTTGGAATGGATGATGCCAAGTCAATTAGTACACCAATGGGAACAAATGACAATTTGGATAGTGATGCAAGTGACAACATGGTAGATCAAAAGTTGTATCAGTCTATGATTGGAAGCCTACTCTATGTGACTGCATTTAGGTCGGATGTCACGTTTAGTGTGTGCATGTGTGCAAGATTTCAAGCATCACCAAGAGAAAGTCATTTGAAGGCTATGAAGAGAATATTGAGGTACTTAAATCATATACAAAATGTTGGTTTGTGGTATCCCAAAGGAGCAAAGTTTGAGTTAGTTGGATATTCGGACTCCGATTATGCGGGATGCAAGGTTGAAAGGAAGAGCATATTGGGTACATGTCTGAAAGCTCTAGTTTGGTTTTGGTGAATTGATGAAACCCTAAGTGCTAACCTAATTTATCAAGTGATCATGAGATAGGTAGCACATTCCAAGTGGTGAAGCAAATGAAGATTATGACATGATGATGGTGATGCCATGGTGATAATCAAGTGCTTGGACTTGAAAAGAAGAAAGATAAAAACAAAAGGCTCAAGGCAAAGGTATAAATGGTAGGAGCTATTTTGTTTTGGTAATCAAGACACATAGAGAGTGTGATCACATTTAGGATCGATAGTCATACTATTAAGAGGGGTGAAACTCGTATCAAAATGCGGTTATCAAAGTGCCACTAGATGCTCTAACTCATTGCATATGCATTTAGGATTTAGTAGAGTGCTAACACCCTTGAAAATGTGTTGTGAAAATATGCTAACACACATGTGCACAAGGTGATACACTTGGTGGTTGGCATATTTGAGCAAGGGTAAGAAACTTCACCGGTGGAGTGTCCGCCCATAGAGTGCGGATAGTCCGACGGTGCCACTGGCGCCCTATACAGAAAAGACGGAGGTCACTGTAAGTGACCGGACACTGGCCACAGTAGGACCGGCGCATCCGGTCAGTAGAAGTTGTAAAGACACTGGCGTCGGTCTCTGACCGGACGTTGGGTCACTTAGTGACCAGATGCTGGAGGGTTGTGTCCGGTCCTGCTGACGTGGCAGCGCACAGGTGAGACGCCGAGTGACCGAACGCTGGGTGAGTCTGGTGGAGTATGACCGGACGCGTCCGGTTGTGATTTTTTGCTTCTGGATGCTTACTAGAAATGACCGGACACTGAGGTCCTGCGTCTGGTCACTTCATAGTAGCGCGTTCGGTCATCACTTGACCGTTGGGATCAAGCACTCAGTATTTGAAGAGAGGGGACATGTGGCATGCATCGCACGACCGGACGCTGGGGTCCAGCGTCCGGTCAATCAGACCGGAGCGTCCGGTCGCCCCGTGTTCAGTGCAGTGAGGAGCCCAACGGCTCTATTCATGGGGGTCTCTATTTAAGCCCCATGGCCAGCTCAAGCTCACTCTCTTGGCCATTTGCATTGACATAGCAACCTTGTGAGCTTAGACAAAGCCCTCCCACTCATCTCCATCATTGATTCATCATCTTTGTGAGATTGGGAGAGAATCCAAGTGCATTGCTTGAGTGTTTGCATCTAGAGGAACTTGGTGTTCATGTTTCACTATGGAATTCGCTTGTTACTCTTGGTGGTTGCTACCACCTAGATGGCTTGGAGCAGCGAGGATCGTCGAGCGGAGGTTGGTGATTGTCTCCGGCTCCGATCGTGGTGATTGTGAGGGGTTCTTGACCTTTCTCGGCGGAGAGCCAAAAGGTACTCTAGTGAATTGCCCGTGGCTTGTGTGATCCTCATCTTGTGTTGGTTGTATGGCACCCTATTGAGGGTTTGGCATGTGATGTCAATTAGCGCATGAACCTTCAAGTGAGTGAATCGCCACAACGAGGAGTAGTTTGCCGGCAAGCAAGTGAACCTCGATAAAAAATCATTATGTTCATCATTTGATTCTGAGGTGATTGGTCTTCATTGATATTGATTCTTGTGATTGATTGGTTCACTCCTCGACATGGTGGTATAACTATCTTGCTCTCTCTCTCTCTTTACATTACCGCAAACTAGTTATCAAGCTCTTTAGTGTAGCTAGTTGTGAGAGCTTGTTAGTTTGGTTAGTATGGCTCTTTAGTTAGTCTTTGAGAGCACACTAACTTAGTATAGTGCCATAGCTATTGTGTGGTTAGAGACAATAGAAACTAAAATTGTGGTAGGTGGCTTGCATTTTTAGTAGGCTAGCGCAACACTTGCTTCGTCTCATAATTGTCTAACCGGTTTGTTAAGTGTTGTTGTAGAATTTTTTTAATAGGCTATTCACCCCCCCCCTGCTCTAGCCATTAGGACCTTACAATGTCAACTATTGGGAAGATTACTTGTATCTTGGTCATCAAAGAAGCAAAATAGTGTTGTATTATCAACTACCGAAGCCAAATACATATATGTCGGTAGTTGTTGTGCACAAATTCTTTGGATGAAGGACACTTTGAATGACTTTGGAATCAAGTTCAAGAATATGTCATTGCTATATGACAATGAGAGTGCAATCAAGCTAACCAACAATTCGGTTCAACATGCAAGAACAAAGCACATTGATGTCCGCCACCATTTCATAAGAGATCATCAACAAAAAGGGGACATTTCAATTGGGAGTGTGGGCACCGAAGATCCACTTGCCGACATATTCACCATGCCACTTGATGAGAAGAGGTTTCGCAAGCTAATGAATGAGTTGATCATATTGGATTTCTCAAATATGTGTTGATGCACCCCCACTTATATGATATGCCTCTCCTTCGAGCAAAGCAAGGTAAACTTGTTTGGCATGACATACATATTTTGCTAAGGACTTGTTTAGTGCATCTAGTTATTCCTATCATGTCTTAGGCTCATTCATGAAAATCAAATGGATTTGATGCTTGTATAGTACCACTATTGCTTATGTGATTGACCTGATCTAGTGGTAGCATATGACATGTTTGTGGGCTTGTGAACCTAGTGTTTAATCTAGAAAATGAGCTATATGTGTTTAACTCAACATTGTCAAGATAACCCTTGCAATGAGGTGTGAAGAAGTTTACCATTGGATCAAACTGAGTTTAATGTCTTTGGCAAATGATCTAGATTGAACCAAATTTAGAAAATGATCCTCACATACACTCTAACCTATCTAAAATTGAAGCTCACCTTTTATGGTCATTGTTGACAAAGGGGGAGAAGTAATTCACAAAGGGGAGACAAATAAAGATAAGAAATGATAAAGAAAGGGGATCAATTAAAATTTTGAGCACACAAGTAGAGGGAGCAAGCTCATAAACTTGAATGTTGCATTTGAATGTGCATTTACATATGTATGCTTGCATGGCACAAGTTTTAAATTCAATATCCATGCTTGTGTGGTGTATGCTAGTTGTAAATTTGATTAATGAAATGAAATACTAGGATGCATAGGGAAATTTCTAGATATTTGTGATCTCTCAAGTGGTACTAGAGCCTTGCATATAATGTTGATCTCATGAGGTATATAGTGTTTTTTATGTATCTAGCAAACCTATCAAACCCCAAAAATTCTAATTTTGGGTTGTGCATAGAAAACACTAAATAAAATAAATTATTTTAATATTTGGATAAAATTTACCAAGTTTAGTTTGAGCTAGCGCAAATTTAGTTATAAAAAATGTGAATTTTCAAAGTTTTCTAATTTTGACAGGCATTTGGATGATGTGATGTTTGCTTGTTGCTTCTTTGTGTGTCGTGAGTGAGTAAAGTTTTCAAAACGCGCTAAGTAAGTCGTTTATCTGTCCCTAGCTCGTCTCTATATTTTCCTATAATCAAATTCTGGCTTTCTTGATCCAAATAATTTCATTCGGAGTTTCTAAAGATCCTCTTCTTCTGCTCCAAATCATTCCTTTGAGTTCATCATCCATCTACATATCTCTAAAAACTTTCCAGAAATTATTTTAGCTTTTTCTTAAACTTTTTCTCCCTTTTCTGTGACCATAATTTATTTTTTAGATGCTCCAAAATTATCCTATCATGAGCTCCAAATATTTTATTTGAGTTCCTCACCCTTCAATCTGCCTCAAGGATTTTTCCAAGCTTCAGAGCATTTTTCATGATATAAATGGTAATTCTAGACTTTCTAGATTTTTTTTATTTCATGATATTGATTAATTTCAAAATTTGGATAATGCATGCCCAATTTTCCATAGTCCCTCGAAGTCCATGTGCAATAATCCTAATAAATCCTAAAGGCACATGTCTTTATTTACTAATGGGCTTTAATGTTTATTTAGGCTCATTAGTGCAGATGGATGGTGCAACATCAATTAGTACCGTATCGCTAGTTGACGTGGAGGTGGGGAGTTTTTCTCCCTATACATTTGTACCAACCCCTTGAGCAAAGCACATCAAAACTACCGTAAGGGGAGCCCCTAGTTCGAGAAATCCCTTGTGTAGTAAATTAGAATTTTCTCTCTTCATGTCATGAAAGCGTTGGACTCTTCGGCGAGCTTTTCCGGTCTAACCGTCGCATTCCGAAATCAACACCACCATGAGGTATCCCTCTTTGTCCTCCACGTCAAGGTATACTTGGTTGCGTGACTACATCACCGTTTGACCTTTTCTCCTTTGTTTGTTTGCTTCCGGTGAACTTCACCGTGGCTGGGTTCTTGTTCTCCTTCGATTCTAGCCGCTGCTCGGCTCTCTGGCGCCGCCATAGCTGCTGGGCGAGCGTGCGTGCGCTGCTGCAGCTACTGCATTGACCCCGCCTCAGCCCGGCTGCACGTGCGGCGCTTGTACTGTGCGTGCATGGCTAGTTTGGGAGCCCTTTGGCCACCAGCGGGCACCGCCCGTCGTGGATGACGCACGTGCGCAGGTGGGAGTCGAGGCCTCCAAGTTCTAGGCTCATGCTAAGCTCAGCCCTGTCTTAGCCTCCCCGGCCGAAACTCCCTATGAGCACGGCAGCAGGTTCCAATGGCCATGAACATCACGATCTGCAACAGCCAAGGATGAAGACGACATAATTATGTAACTGCCATTGGTTTGTAATATCTCCGTCTTTCCTTCGTTTTAATTCCGATTCGGTTTGTTCAAGTTGCGTTAGATTCATGCCGACGTGCTCTACATAGTAGTAATAATGTTTTTCATGTCACATGTTTTTTCTATATAGTTAAATATTAAGTTGATTAATATACTTGTATCTAGTTTTATAATTAAAATCAATATAGGTTTTATACCTATGTATTTTATATATAACTGATAACATGATTAATTGCTAACATAAATGTGTTTGTAAATTATAATTTACTTAGGATAAACAAGGTCATATAAAACTTGTTTATATGCTCTCACATGCACTTTTGTTTTGTAAATGTTAAAGTTTAATCTGATTAAATTATATGATGACTAAAACATGATTAGCTATAACTCTACTTTTAAAAACTAAATATGTTTTGATTAATCAGAATTAATACTATTCATATAGTTTTGTTAATTAAAATAAATCAAACCCATAGTTGCTTCTTTTATAATATAAAACTCTTGATAGTCGTTTCTTTTTAATGATAGTTTCATTATGGGTGTTTCTTGCGTTCTCTCGATCGTAGCAGCGAGTTCTCTCTTAGCACGCTGTTTTAAAGCTCTTGCTCTGCTGTTCTTAGTTGTTTTTATTTGTTGCTTGTATGATTCCTATGTGTGGTGCTTGCTATGAGTAGACGAGAACCGTTTCTGGACGCTGAAGATCAGAAGGTGATGATAGAAAGCTGATGGTATGAGAGTTGAGCAAGTGTTTAAGGCAAGTATAGCATGGGATCTTTCTTGTTACCTATTCACCTTTAATCATTTAATTCATACTGCATGTGTCTACCTTGACTGCCACTAGGGATTTTCTAGTACTTTGTACCTTATGCCTTGATACCTATGGGGTATTATATTGGGTAGTATGATGCTAGTGCTCAACTACAACCATGATCTTATAACTTGACTAATGGTATATGCAATAAACATTAAAAGATGCTTTTTAGCAACATGAAACAAGGGGGGCTAGAGCATTGGGCTATTTTATGGTGCTTTAGATTCCTCTCCCTAAGGACTTATCTATAAGTGATCATCCAGGACTTACAGTACAGCTGTGAGGGCTATATGACTCTGGCTTTAGCTCAGTATGAGGACCTTTTCTAGCTTCTTAGAGGTTACCTTTATGGCGCAAGAGGGGTGTGTTCTAGGTTGGATATAGTGCGGCCTCTGTCCATCAGTGTATAGGCTGCGCGTTATTGTGCTTGTCGGAAGGGGAGCCCTACTTTCATAGGCCATAGAAACTTAGCGGTCCTAACTTGTTAGACAAACCTTTGAAAGGCTTCATAGTAAACCCTGTCGATCTTCCTTGGTAGTGGGTCAAGAGGCTGATCACCTCGGGCGAAATGGTAAATCACGGCTCACAGTGAAAGTGTACAACCTCTGCAGAGTGTAAAACTGGTATATCAACCGTGCTCACGGTCACGAGCGGCCTTAGAACCCTTACGGAATAGATGAACACTAAGTATTACCTGTTTATGCTATTCATTATTCATGTTTACATTGATCATGTGTTTTGTTTTGGGAATTGAAACAACTTGATGCTACTCTTATGTTAAAATTGTGACAACTAAAAAGTTGAACGCTATTAAACCTGTGTCAAGCCTTTTTAGCCTCATGAACCCCGTGTTATATTTGCTGAGTACGACATGTGCTCACCCTTGCTATTTCCCTACACACCCAGACTCCAGTAAAAGTTTCTCAGAAAATTGGTGAAGACAACGAAGGAGTTCTTAGGATACTATCAGAAGTGTTTGGCATACGTAGCCCCAGTCAGCCATCCCTGTGAAGTTGGAGCCTGAAGAAAACATGAGTAACCATTCCGCTATACTCTGATGTAAGTGTTAATTGTAAGTATGTTTCCGCTATATAATATTGTTTCTGATATCCTCTATTCTGTTGTTGTATGTGTGGACTTCCTCGGCACACATATGGCAAGCCTGGTTTTGTTCTTTAAAACCGGGTGTGACAAAATCATGGTGCTAAGGATGGTATTATTGGTGCACTCCGATTGGTATCACGCTTCAAAGGCCCATCTCTTACACCTTAGCATCATTTGGTAGACATTACTCTCCGACACTTCTAATCTATGCATATGTGCAAGCTTCTATCCAAACTCTTAGCACATATGTTGTGGGAGCTAATGCTACCAAGTCGGGTTCATGAAACTTGTCCAAATTCTTTACACATGGTAAAAATGCTTGGGCAAGCAACATGGATTCAAATTGAATTCAATTCATATCTTTGTGAAAGAGTTGTCATCAATTACCAAAAAGGGGAGATTGAAAGCTCTAGTTTGATTTTGGATAATTGATGAAACCCTAGGTACTAACCTCTGGCTCTAAGTGAATATGAGATAGGTTAGTACACACCAAGCATTGGAGCAATTGGATGATGACCATGATAATAATGATGGCCATGGTGATGATCAAGTGTTCAAGCTTGAAAAAGAAGAAAGAGAAAAACAAAAAGGCTCAAGGCAAAGGTATATTTGATATGAGCTTTTTGTTTTGGCACTCAAGACACCTAGTGGGTGTGAGTGTGTTTAGGATAGATAGTCGTACTATTAAGAGGGGTGAAACTCATCGTGAAATGCGGTTATCAAAGTGCCACTAGATGTTCTAACTCATTGCATATGTATTTAGATTCTAGTGAGTGCTAACACCCTTGAAAATGCTTTGTGAAAATGCTAACACACTTGCCCAATGGTGATACACTTGGTGGTTAGCACTTAGAAGCAAGGGTGAAGGAGTTGGAGAAGTGCAGGAGATGTTTTGGAGTGACTGGACTCTGGCCACGGTAGGACCGGACCCCGCCTGGCGCGTCTAGTCACACTACGTAGAGGAGGCGTAGTCTCTGTCTGTGACTGGACTCTGAAGGGTGGAGCTGATCGGACCCTAGAGGGTCACTGTTCCTAGGTCCGTACATTGCTGATGTGGCTTGGGCGCATGGCTCTGGAGAGGACCGGACTCTAGCCGAGTCCGGTCATGGACTAGCGGACACGTCAGGTCATGAAAAACTGGCTATGGATGCTTACTGGAAGTGACCGGACTCTGTTGTTCAGCGGGTCTAGTCGTTCTACGGTGAGTCTAGTCATTGGCTTGGTGGCTTGGGCGCGCGCACGCGACCGGACCCTATGTGGGTGCGTCCAGTCATGCAGCGGCGCGTCCGGTCGTCACTTAAATGCACGCGCAAGCGGCTGCTAGCCGTTAGGATCGCATGGCTGACATTCAAAGGCATGACACGTGGATGCATCCGGTGGACTGGACGCTGGCTCAGGTGCGTCCGATCGCCTCGACCAGCATGCCCGGTCACTGCATAGTTAGCCCCAACTTGATCCTAACTACTCTATTTCATTTGGGGGGCTATAAATATGTGGTAGCCGGCTTGGGCTCACTCTCTTGGCCCTTTCTATTGAGAATACACCCCAGTGAGCCTAGCCAATTCTCTCTAACTCATCTTGCTTGATTGATTCATCATTTGGTGAGATTAGAGAGCATCCATAGGCACTTGGTGATTGTATTTCGCTGCGGGATTCGCTTGTTACTCTTGGTGGTTGTCGTCACCTAGATGACTTGGTGCAGCGAGGATCGTTGAGCAGAGAATGGTGATTGTCTCTAGCTCCGATTGTGGTGATTGTGAGGGGTTCTTGAGCCTTCCCCATGGGAGATCACGAAAGGCATCTTTAGTGGATTTCTTATAGCTTAAGGATCCCCATCTTGTGTTGGTTGTGCGGCACCCGGTTGTGGGTTAGGCATGTGATGCCTATTAGCGCATGAACCTCTAAGTGGGTGAATCACTACAATGAGGACGTAGCTTGCCGGCAAGCAAGTGAACCTCGATGAAAAATCATTGTGTCAATTGGTATCCATTGTGATTGATTTTTCACTTGCCCAGCTCGGTATTGATCCTCTACCTCTCTTGTATTTGCATTTGTAGAGATTTCTTGTGTAGAGGTAGTCTAGCTAAGTAGAGTAGCTCTCTAATGTAGCATAGAAGTAATTAGTTGAATTACTTGTTTAAGTTGATCACTAGTGTAGCAAGTAGTAACATAGCCATTGATTGATACATAGAGATCATAGCAACTAGAATTGTGGATAGGCGGCTTGCAACCCTTGTAGTGCTAGCGCAACATTCACTTCACCGTTTAATTATCTAACCACTTGTCTTAGTGTTGTTGTAGAAAATTTTTATAGGCTATTCACACCCCCCTCTAGCCAGTTAGGACCTTTCACCCGTAGAGACGGGGATGGGGAGCTATCCCCCAATGGAGAATTCCCCGTTACATCCCTACTCGTAACCCGTGTCCAGGAAATGTATCAGTGACACGTATTCACATTTTTTTGAATCAATGTAACACGTTCACATTTGTTGCGGGTAGGAGTACCAACAATTTTTTTTGAGAAACAGGGTGGATTTTATTAAGCATGGAGAGGTATTACATCTAGTCCCTTGCAAAAGAGCACCCATATCAAAATAAAATTACATTGAAGTCCTTGATAGAAGCTCCTGGAGGTCGTCGTTTTAGTCGACCGAAATTTCCGCTGCTCACCTCTCCTCCATCGCCAACAACAGAGAAGGAAGTCGAGGAGGAAGCTCAGGGCCGACACCCCAACAGACGACGCAACATCACCTTTGAAGTTGAAGATAGCCAAAAGTAGCACGGCCACCAACGGATCGTACACGCACCGACCGGGATCAGACGCCAATTGCCTCCATGACCGATCCCAATCGACGAAAGACGAAGACCCCAACACGGGGAATGGGAACTCCAACCCAAAGCTTGCAGGAAGGAGGAGCACATACCTCACAAAACAACTTTAGGACAACCAGTGGATTCTTGGAGCGGCAAGATACCAGTGCCATCAACAAAGTCAATAGCCCGGAAAGAAACCTTCGATTTCACCCTGAAGTCGTCTCTGCCAACAATGAAATCGAAGAACCAAACTCCTTCCATCGGCAGCGGCTTAGATGAAAAAACTAACCAAACCCTACCTAGATTTACTAGAGTAGAAGGGAATATGTACACTGTCCACCTCACTCCTCGATCTCCATGCCCGCCGAAGCCAACACAGGCGCCGGCGAAGATGCGGATCGAAGGAGATTGGCACCGGGAACAGGCGTACCAACAATTTGTATCGAATATCAGAAGTCGACAAAAGTGAGCCCACTCAAAAAATGGGCTGCGGAATATGTGTCAGACCCAACTTATGTCTATCCAATATCGACAATTCTAATGGTTGAGGGACATATATATATATATACCAGCAAAGGGGTCCCAGGGTAAGGTCTGGAAAACTGAATTAGACAATCATGTTCAACAAGGACCTAAAAAGGGTCTCTACCCTGATTTTGTGGCTAGAAAAATCATAGTGGTGTGATACCAAAGATATATATGAATATTATATATTAAAAATATATAGGACAAATAAAATAGGGGCTTAGATATAGAGACCCTTATTTTTTGATGAAAAGACCTTTATTGGAGTTGAGTGCTAAAAGTAGAGTTTCAGAAAATAGAAATACCTACTCAAAAAATAGGAGAGGGACTCTACTTTAGGTGTCATTTGGTTCAAAAAATAGGAAAGGGGCTCTACTTTTTTTATGAAAGAAGAATTATATTAGATAATAGATGGGTACATCACCACGTTACAAGCACTCTAGAATACACTACATATATCCAGAAAATAATTTTTATCTAAATTGTACCCACGCTGTGAATATATAGCTCCAAATCTCAAATTCAAACATGTATGACGTTTCATATGGATGACCGTATAGGCAAACACTCAGCACAAGGACTGAGAACATATGCCCAACAAACGATGGCCAACATTCCTTCTTTTTTCTGCTACCGAAGAATAAGGAAGACTGATCTGAAACATATTCTCCCTAGTCCTTCGCCGTGGCTAGATCTAACCATAATAAAACAGAGAAGAGACTAGAAAAAATTATTCCATGACAGCAACATCATCTCCACCTCGATATTGTCATCCGAAAAGAAAAGTCTCCATGTCGTCATGCCGAGGAAGACGTTGACGCTGTAGTTGTCGCTTTCATCTTGAACAGAGTCGCCTGCCATAGAGAAAACGATTCCATCCTGTCCCCTCGCCATCGCCGAAGAGAAGGAGATAAATCCCCAATACAAAGAAACTTGGCATGGAGAGACTCTAACCCAAAGGACTCGATCTACTAGAAAAACTTATTAAAAACGATGGATCCCTACTTCCTCCTTCCTCCGGCCTCCGGCCTCCGGCGAGATGCCGAAGGGGAAAGGGAGGGGGATCAGTGGTGGTGGAGGCGGGGGGGGGGGGGGCGGCGGCTGCAGCGGCGATGCTGCGAGTCACGAGGGCGCTCGCCCTTAGAGCATCTCCAAGAGATTAGCCACAAAGACTAGCCAAATTTACTGATTTAGCTATCCTCTAAAATAGATTTGACAAAAAAAAAAACACTAGAGTACTCCAACAGACTCTGTAAACTAAGAGGTTGAATGGCTAGTGGGGTAGGCTATCCAAAAATAGAGAGCGAATCAGGTGGGATGAAGAGCTACTAAATTTGGAGTCATTTTACAGAGTCTATTAGAGATGTTTTTTCCTTTAATGATAGCTAAATTTACCTTTAGAAAATGATTTAGCTAACCTCATGGAGCTGCTCTGCTTCCAAAGATTTGAGAGGGCCTCTACTTTAGGGGTCATTCGGTGCTGCTCCAACGCCACGGAACCCAGAGCAGAAGCACCCTTCAGCAGGTCCACCTCCGTATAAAACAGCTCCAGCCTCCAGCTCCTCCACGTCATCCAGAAGCGCTTCTCTCCCTTGCGGCTTCGGCAGAGCCGGAGGAGCACCCGAACCAGAAGGGTCCATTCCAATTTTAAGGTCCATGAGTTCCGAGGGTCCATTGCAATTTGGTCCAATTTTAAGGTCCATGCGTCACAGGGAAAAGAAAAGGCATCATTGCGCCAGCAGCCCAGCTTCAGGGCCTCACACTTGCATGGTGTTCCATCAAGTGTTTCTGGGAACCAGACAAGGGAAACTAAAAACACAGCGGAGATTAATATAAACAAGAAGCTTACACCCGCATCTAGCCAACTACTGCAGGAACTTGTCTGTGTTATCAGTTGTTACATGCTATATAAACCTCATAACCACTAAATTAACGAGATGATACATTCGAATACTACATACCCTGAAGGCCTTGCCCATCTTTCCATCAGCCTATTCTCTACTCTAATGACTCTTCTTCCCACAAACATGGGACCAAAGGAAAAAGAAAAAAAACAAGAAAATTAAACATTTCGTGGTACAGATGCTGCATTCGAAAAACCGTTAGCTGCTTTTGGTGGTGGTGGCTTCTTCTTGTAGTTTGCTAAGCTACAGTGGGGGCAGATGTATTCCAAACCGTCTGTCTTAGCGTAATCCTGTAAGTAAAGCACCTCATGAGATCAAGCCAAGATTTCGGGCAAGGGTGAGATCAACAAACCACCATATTATTGGTTACCTTGAAAGTGCCTAGTCCTTGTCGTCTGTCGCAACCAAAGTGAGCCCATTCACCACATAAGCCACAGTTCACCCAATCTCCAGGTGCGCTACTGGAATTACATAAAAGGTACTGTTAGATTTTAACATGATATTAGTATTGAAGCAGAAAGATTTGAAGGAAGATGCCCTCAAACCTGTGACAAAGTAAGCAGCATTCGCCATCCACATCATCATGCGCTAACTCATATTCCAACAAGTATGTCTCGTAATGCCTTTTCAATGTGTTCCCTACACCCTAAATATATACAGAGAAGTGCATAGAATTAAAACATGGCATTTCATTAGGCATTCCTGTGCTTCAGCACAAAGCTAAAAGGCAGCATCAGAAATCAAGTATCAGAGAACTGAAAATAAATACATACAGTCATTCTGTTTGTTGCAGTATGGTTACGCATCTTTGAGAAGACTTGACCCTTCCAGTTTATGCCATTACCCACATAAAATCCACCTCTAGACACCACCTAAAAATAAAGAAAATATTTATCAGGGAACATGCTGATAATACATGTCATTGGACCTCCTTAGTTCACATAAGTAAACTAGTGCAAAGAATTACCTCCTTGTACAAGTTATAAAGATCAAGGCGCTTGGCGTTAAGGATTGCATCAGGAAATTCAGCTAGTCCTCCTTGAGGTACAAGTCGATTGTGGCCCCTCTGGATTAAAAACTGCATGACATCCTTCAAGAAGTCCTCCTACAAAAAAAGGAAAAGATCACTTTCTAGACTGATTATTATGTACGGAAAACAGAACCATATCATCATCATGACTCATGAAGGTTAAAGACGTGTACCTCAGAGCATACTTGGATAGGCAACCTATCACATCCATGTTTCTTCATTGGCATTGGATTCAATTGAATGACAGGAGTATGAGATGGCCCTGATGTTGATTTTCTGTGCGTGGTTGGGGCAGAAGAAACTGAATTGTGCTTCACAGTTGGTGCAACTGGCAAGCTTGGCTTCACAATACTAGTTTCATGAAGGGATGTTTCGGGTAAACCCATAAAAGGATGCATTTGTTGCTTTCGAGAGTGAGGAATGGGCCTCATAGTTGCAGGCTTTAATTTAGCCTTGACGGCTGACAATGAGGAAGGCCCTTCCATCATATGCTTCTTGTCTTCCAAAACTCCATTTGCACCCAACAGATTTTGTTTTGATTCTGAACCCACCTTTGTTCTGTCCTTGGTAAGGGAGGCTGACCATCTTGGCAGATGAAAATATGGACCATTTTCATTAGCCAAATCTTTGCACTGACTTGTGCAAAAGAAAAGAAGACGGTCTGCATCTCGCCTCTCAAAGGAAGCAACAGGAGTACCATTTATACAACCAATACCAAGTGCAACCAAGCTCCTGTATTGTCTATCTGGCGCTAGATGCTTCAGGACCTAAATAAACATTCAAAGAATGATATTAGGTTCAAGATGAACATTACTGGTTCAATATGTAAAGCTAGAATTGCATAAGTGAAAAAAAAATTATACAAGATCTTATCAAAACAGCATAAAATTCCAGTAGGTGTGCATTATAAGCAAACAATGTCAGAAACAAACCTGTGCTGCCCACTTAGGAAGTGACATCCAAACTTCAAAGGTTGAAGCCCCACAAGCCGTGGACATGGAAGTTAGAGGCTCACTTGATGGTAACTTGTCCTCACTATTTGAGAGAGCACGGACTAACTGGCTCTTCTCAATAATTTCATTCTTGATGTGGCTCTCTAGAAGCTGCACAGACAGGTGAGCACCATGTGACTTTGGACGGCAGGACCAAAAAACCTATCCAAGGTCAAAAGAATATATACCTGGTCATCAAAACAAGTTTGTGCGCTACCAGAAACGAGGAGTGACACATGGGAAGTACTGCAAGTAGTGACATCACAGCGCATAGTAACCATCCCACGTGGTAGAGATGCAGCTTCGAGAGGTGGTGAAGCACTGTCAGACAGGAGGAACAACAAATCAGTTTCTGCTTACAAAGACAATAATAATCTATGGCAAAGCCACATTGGCAGTAAACAACAATCTCTGTACATATGAAGGCTCCCTTCTTAATAAATAAATGAAGGCTCACTTGTTCATTTTCTTTCCCTAAATTATCTCCTAGAAGTATCGTTGTCATTTTGTTTTCATGAATCGAGAAGACTGATGTACTACAGAACTAAGCATGGTCAACCAACATAATCATGCATGACAGCATGTCAAACGAATTTGGTTAGTAATTCGTGGACTCATCACATGGTATACAAAGGTAAAACCATAGAAGGATGTAGAACTTAAGAAATTAGAAAGCAATCCAAGATACCTGATTCGATTCTGCAGTTTGCTCCCACGAATCTGTCAAAAAAACATGAGCTCTTTTATATAGGAAAATCGAAAGTCCTAAGTCGTAATAACTTAAATAATCAACAACAACAACAACAACAAAGCCTTTAAGTCCCAAATAAGTTGAATAACTTAAATAATCAAGCATTAAATATTTGCACTATTGCTTTATGTGTCAGCATCCTCTAAACAATACAAAGCGATAGCCAGCTCACAGGTTTAATCACACCCCATGGTAGAGAGCAGTGTTTGAGTGCGCGTGTGGGGGTGGGGGATGGATGTCTGGACCATCCATTTCTGTCGGTTCAATCAACCTAAGACTGAGACTAACGGGAACGAAAGTTCCAGACTTCCAGTTGTTGAGTACACAACTTCCTACCCAATGTCAATACTTTTTTGTGATGAAGAATAAAGTAGCTACTAGTGTCTACACTATAGCAGCATGATTTTTCACTTTCATGTACCATACGAGCATGACGACTACCATTAAAACAAATCATAACGATTGCAGGCAACGGCCTGGATGTCGAGGGCAACAGCCCCCCTGGGCGCCATAAAATCATCGCCCCATGATAATAAGGTATCTAGAAATGTAATCTGATTAATAGAAATAGACCAAGCCATGAAACAATGGATACTGCAAATGATGTCCTATAATTTTAATTAAGGATATCACCATCGCTGCTTACCTAGTATTTCTCTATATGTAAGTGTGCCTTGGAGTTGCACATCTAATTCGATTTTGTTCTATGATCCTTACAGAAAACATCCATGAATTAAGAGCATAAATGTAACATTGCCATATATCTGAATTAATACACTGACAACAACAACAACAAAGCCTTTAAGTCCCAAACAAGTTGGGGTAGGCTATCTGAATTAATACACTAAGAAACAAAATGTCTTTTATCATTTCTAGTGAGACAATAATTTTCAAAACCATGAGTTTATTATATAAAAAGTAGTTCACACAAAAAGGTATTGCATAGCTAGAATCTTTCGTTCATACTTCAATATTCAGAAGTGCATTCAGACCATCTTCTAAAGAGCCCAATAAACAAGGATCCTGTGGGAGTAAAAAAGGGAAGCATTAGTTTGCATCGGAATAATATAACTAATCTTTAGACATAAATATTAAAGCTTTTATTTACCAAGTTGCATGGCACTCCACATAGAAGTAATTTCATGTTGATTTCTTCATCGTATATTTTTATAGCCAGGGCCACTTCAGAAGAACCTTCTTCATCAACCATTTCAGTCTCAGGTGGGCTTATATTTATTTTTGGAGCATCCCCAAGGAGACGAGGACCAAGCTTAACACTTTGCACGTGATTGTTTCTTACACAATATAGACGGAAGGATGCATGAGCAAGCTGAAAAGCATCCCAAGTATGGCTCACCGAACTGAATCCAACCAGAAGCACATTTATTATAAATAACACTTCCATTTAGATCGAACTGAAAGAGGGAGGATGAATGAATACCTTTGAACTACTGACATCAACGCATGGCGAAAATGAGATGCGGCATAAGACGAGAATGAATTTCTCCAGTATATTACATATGGGATCCCCTGAAATAAATAAATATTAGCATTACCAAAATTTCCAATTCCAGAATAATAAAATTGGTTGCCTAACACTTTAAGAGATATAAATTAAGAACATATATCAATTTGTTTTGATATAGAGGAAACAAGGTTGAATAGATTTGTAGAAATATGCTAACACTTGAGGCCCTGTTTGGATCTCATTTTCATAGTGATTCTACATAGTGATGTAGAATCTGGATTCTAAAATTTTTTTTAAAAAAATGAGGGGTGTTTGGATTCCGGATTATTGTTTTTTCATAGTGAGAATCTCCAAATAGCAAGGTTTGGGTAGATAATGGATTCTAGGAATCTCATTCTAGAATACTAGTGTTTGGATCTAATTCTCATTTTTTTTAGGACATCCAAACAGGGCCTAACAGCAGCATGACATTGTTGCCGAACTAAGAAAAGCAGACCAAAATGAACAATCCAAAGAAAATATGGCTACTTTGCTATGCAGCCATCTCCAAGATAACATGATCTATGAGTAGTGAACAAATAGTAATACTCTAGCTGTTGACGGATAGTAATACTCTAGTTGTTTGAAGAGATGCGATTACTGTACAGGGAAACTATCTACCTTTGAGTGAACTGCTTGGGCAAGTTTTTCACCAATAGGAACTTCCAGATATACCTGTATGCAGAGTATGGTTATCAGCAACTGTAAAAATGTTAAAGAGTTGAACCCATGTGGCAGTAAAGCCAAGATGTTGGAACATCACAAAAAGTTACACAAAATAAATGTTCCATATGCATTCCTGTGAAGTAAATGAAGCAAAACATTTTGTAGGGACATTGCTTTCCGTATATATTTCCATGATCTAAATGAAACATTTAATGTATAGGATAGGATACTTGGGCCAGTCAGGTACTTTTTTTGTATTGAACTATTCAAACTGGATTCAGCTCTAGTACTTGACCTATTCAAATGTGTGTAGCATAAGACGAGACAATCCTTACTCAAGTTGTATAGCAATTGTTGTATAATGCAACGACGAAACAAACACTGGCACAGTGACTTCAGGTTCATACAATAGAATTTACCAAAACATCATAGGTTGTCGTGCAAGTTATGCCAATGTTCATATCATGATGCAGCTAGAAACTGGTGCTGATATCACATCCTGGTATTTGCACACACTAGAGTAGAGCTTACTATCGTTGGGAATGGTGGGCTGATAAGAGTGCTAAACGCCTGCGGATCAGAGACATCGGCGTCATCCCACACAAGTGAGCCAATCTCCTTCTCATCCTCGAGCTGCTGACCCTGGATGTACAAGAAGTTTGGCTGCACCACCCGCTGCGCCTCTAGGAACTGCTCTGGTGTAGGATTGAACAGGGTGTGGACCTGCATTCAGAAGCCCCCTCATTCAGCTGACAAACAAAGGAGGGAAAGTGCAATGAACGCAATCAAGCGAGGACACCAGCAACTGACCTCCAATCTCCCAGCCGAGCTGAGCTCCGGGAACGGGTACGACGGCCGCGGCCGCTTCGCCTCCAGCCTAGACCTCGCTGCTGGTGCGCACTTCTCAGCATACTTGCCACACAGCACCGCGAGGAGCACACAGTTGTTCCGCGAGAAGCTTTGGATTTGAGACATGGCTGGCCGGCCGGAGCCTCCCCGACGGCGGCCAAGCAGGAGAAAAACCTCTCCTCCAAATCAACCCTGCTTCTTCATGGACCAAACCCTGCGACACAAAAACTGGATCAGGAATCCCCCAAAATCCAACCAAATCCGCAGCGAACCCCACGAATCTGAGCGGGCGGCCTTACCAAGACGCGATTTTGCGGCGTAATCGGCGGCGGCACGGCCTGAGTCCCACGGGAAGGAGGCGGATTCGGTGCGGGGAGAAGGGGGGGGGGAACGAAGGGTAAAGTGCGCGAGAACACACGGAGCCCTATAAGACGATTCGCGGAAATAGCTACTGCAACAACGCGAAAGCAAATCCCAGCGCGGAGGCAATAAAAAAGAGGAGCAGTGCTTGTGGTGGTGGCGAATCGGCCCACGCCCCCATCCCAATCCAGACAAACACACACAGCGCGATCCACGGAGAGAGAGAGCCGAAACAAATCTCTCTCCAAGAACCGGAACAAGAACTGAAGCGGGATTAACCGGCGACGAAGACCACGGGGATCAGGCGAGCGGGGCTCATTACCCAGCGGCAACCAACCAACTGACAGCAATCCCGCATCACAGAGGCAGAAACTTTGGAACAGTCCCGGCTCGACCAGGGAGGCGTCAAGATTGGATTTTTGACGGGCGTGGGGAGGGCAGTCCGGAGATTCTCGCGGACTTTTCCTCCTCGGATTTTCGCCCTGCCTGCCTGCTCACACGCTCGCAATCACACGCATCGCCCAGCTTGATGAGTAGATTAGAGGAGTTGATGTGTGCCTGCTCTCTGCTGGTGCTGGTGCTGGTGCGTTGTTTTCCCCGCGCCTTTTCGTTTTCTCCTTTTCCTCCTCCGCTTCATTACTGCTGCACAAGCCAGGGGACGGCCGGAGGAAAAACGCGGATTAAAAGATTAGGAATTTCGGGAGCAGGATTGGTGAGAGGGCGAAATAATCTCTTTTTCTGGGAGAATTGTTTTTGCCGGGATCGGAATATCGGATGCTACGGCTGCTTTTGGTGTGCATGTGTGTTTGGTTGGTGCAGATTGATTCGGTGTGGCCTGTGGTGTGGCGTAGGGTTGTGATCGGGGATTCGGCTTGGCGCTCGAGCGGTCGGGCCTGCAGGGTGGGTGTGCATCGGAACTCGGATGCGTGCAACGGGTATTGCAGCTCGCGGTCGCGGCGGCTTTGGCCTTTGGGTGGGGCAGCCTGTTTTCGTGGGTTCGTGGGAGCAAACGGCCCGTTTGATCCGTTTCGGCGTGTTCCTAATCGCAGCTGTGGAGCGACTGCCCAGCTCAGCTTTAGTCAGCGACGCAGCACAGCTAACGCGCCGTCAGCGTCACAGGATGGCCGTTGGTTTCTCTGGCTGGTGGGTCCTAGGATGCTATAGACGCCGTCTGACATCTGCGTGACATAGAGGCATAGAGCCCATCGGCCCATGTGCTAGTTGGCCGTGGCCCCGTGGGGCTGTATGGCAGCTGGTGTATAAGTAGGAATAAACCCTGATCTGGAATATAAAAATAGATCGACTGCGATATTCAAGATATGCCACTAGATCCACGAACATCACCAACCATTTCCATGGACTCAACAAAAAATCAAGTACGTATGGCGAAGCACGAGAACAAGCAACGAATACTAGTAAAGGAATCTTGTATTGCGTAACAAATCCCATCATAATCACCACTAGAAAAAGACAAGAAACAACTAGATCTGAACAAAAACAACGATTTTGCCCTTCGAGGAGGAGCAACTGGAGAGATCCAGCACGTATCCTCGGTTTCGAATCGTAGCTTATCACCTGCAAGCACCTAGGGAGGGCCGACGAGCTCCTTGACGGGAACCCTAACAACGGCGAGTGAGACGAGAGGGAGTGAGCGGCGGCGAGTGAACGAGTGGTTAATGATAGAGGTAACCCTAGCGAGTGGATGCGGAAGTCGGATTTTGTTCGATGTACTGCGTAGGCCAACGAGGACCCCCCATGGGCGATTGAGCCAAGCCAGCTCTGCAGAAACGAGCGCCCCGCTGTTTCCCAGGAAACCTTGCTAACCCCCCCCCCCCCCCCCCCCCCCCCCCCCCTCCCCTTCACCCCTCCCCGCATGGGGTTATGGAAGCCTGGCTAGAAGGGCCTTACAAGGAACCAAATAGGCCCAAATTGTATTATGGAAGTCTGGTCGGAGAAACAAACACACCTGTAATCGAAAAAACATAACTATAGATTATTTATCCAAATTCTTTATTTGCAGTAACATGTTAATGGCAAATTATAAAGTGGTCACTTATATTAAAGAGTTAAGCTTTATATTATTTTTTTAGGATTTTTACATTTAACTCTTTCTAAAATGATATTTTAACATTATTATTAAGTACCTAGATTTTTTTTCTTTCAAATAACTTTTTCAGTCGTGCTAAACCATTTAACTCTTTCAAATAACAGTTTAGCGTATGTAGTGTTACTTTTAACTCCTATACGGTATCATGTTCCTTATATGTTTATTAGAATCATGTAGCATATGTAGTGTTGGTAGGTGAAAGTTGGTACTCGAGTGACAACCAGTTGGTTAATGCTTTCAATGAGTTGTGACCGAGCTAGAGTCCTAAAAGTGTATTTACACCCGTCGTGGGTTTTGGTGGATTAATGACAAAATGTGTTGACAAGTGTTTGAGTAGGTTTAATTTAAATATAAATGACGTGTTTGTGGAATGATGATGAACCTCCGAACACCAAAGGGATTCAAAGTCATTTTCTTGCAGATGTCTCAATGCTCAAAGAGTGGCCAACTAATCATTTTTAGTTGCCCAAACATCCCTGCAAAAAAGACTAAGAAAAAAACGGTTTTTGCTTTTAAACAACCAAAACCAGATGCCCGGTCCTGACCGGATGCCCAGAAAAAAAAAACGAATTTTTATTTTCCTGGGCTGATAGCACTTCCTAGATATCCCATTCTCCAGACCGGATGTCTGGGATTTATTCAAGAAATTATTTTTCTGAGTCTAACATCCTAGACAGGATATCCGGTTCTGCACAAACTTTTTGCTCTAGATCTGGTTTTCCGGATGTCCGGGAATTGGCGTTTCAGCACTCCAACGATTATACCTAAGAGGGGTGGTATTTATAATCCCCCCCCCCCTCTCTCTCTCTCTCTGAAACAACCCCAATTTCCACGAAGGGAAATCCACAGAGTTGAAGTGTAATAAGACTGTGGTAGATCATATTACCCAAATTTCAGTCGAATATCACATCCATACAACGATAATATCATAGTACAAATAGTGCGGAATTACATAAATTATTACATCGCCGCATTGGCGGAATCAAAAGTAGCATTCATTCAGAACAGCTTGAAGATAGGATCGCCAAACTCGAGCGTAGGCACAAACCCCTCATCCGTCAAACTCCTCGGAGCTAAACTCCTTAGCAGAACCTGTGTGCCAAAATTTATCAGTACGATTTGTACTGGCCACTCCCAACCCTATGAGCGTTGCTTTGTGAAAATTGGATGCAAGTTGGATATAGTCAAGAGGAACCTATAAGGCTGGGGTTTCCTATGCATTCAGCATATCAAGTATATAATAGTATAGTCAAGTTTTAACACCATTCCCACCCACATTCCACTCCATTCCCTTTTCCGAGCCAGGTTTCGATCCTGGGATCGATATACCACCGTCTCCACACCATCACCATACCATAACCATATCATCGCTCAGTCGACAGGCCAACTCCCTCTCGGCACTGTCTCAAGGCCCGTAGCCCCTGGCTACGACCGAACACTCACTTCCAGGGGGAGAAGAGAAGGATTCGTCTCACTATCTAGTTTAAGCGAAACCCAGAAAAGGTCCATAGCCGACAAGTCGGCACATGTATCGATCGATCAACCATACACTCTGCAGAGGTGTTACATAACCACAAGATCCGCCTTCCTCGCTGACCGTCGTCAACTGGGCTGATTTCGGCCGCTTGCTAGCCTAGGATAATGCCACTCTACCATTCAGCCCTGGTACACCCTAAGTCTAGTCTGGGGTGGCTGAAATTGTGAGTCATGAGCCGGGTCCACAAGGTCTCCATGAAGTCTCGGAAGGGTGTGGGGGAAATCCTCCGCGCTCCGTACCTCCTTACACTATCTGTTATCAACATAGTAGTAGTGGCAATATCCTACCAAGTAGTCCGGTCGTCCCGCACCATATAAGGCGAGTGATACGTAAGGCTTCCCGGTGAATCTGAGTACTAGTAAGTCCTTAGGGGTGATCAAGCCAGAATGTCTTCATCAGGGTTTCCATATATCGTGCCACCATAGCACCTCCATCCCGGGCTCCTCCCATCATAGGTTCACACCCAGGACCACCTCATATACCATTTACCCACCACAGGTATCCATTCCAAGGGTGCCTAGGTAGCACCACATGGCATGACTTGCCCCAGGCTCGTCGTATACTCCAACTTGGTCGACACAACCATCACCCTCCACACACCCAAGTCACACACGCAGCACTCTTCCCGTAGTCCAGAATACACCATGCATTAATGTAGTATAAGCGTAGTAGAAGTACGAGCAATTAAATTATAGCAGTGGGCGTGTGTCTAACCTAATAGCAGGGTATGCAGGGGTAAGGTTGCGTTAAGGTAAAGGCCATCAAGAAAGCATACTACCATGCAAGTCCTATCATAGTATGATTATAACAGTAAAGTAAAGCAATAGCAGTTCTACATTAGCTATGCGTAATAGGTGCTACGAGATTGGGTGGGATGTGGCACCTTCAGTGTAGTCATCTCCGTACTCCTCACGGTACTCATGATCCTCGTCCGTCAGGTTCTCCTCCGAGTCTGCAACGTTTGCATTATAGTCGCGTTAGCGACGTCTATAGAGTAGCACAAAGAAGCAATAGAAATTCAAAAGAGCCAAATACACTCAAACATGGGTTCATTGCGTAAAGCTTGATTTTAGATGAATTTTAGTCCTAGTTTCATATTTTTCTGAGGTCATATGAATTAGTTATGAATTTCCAAAGTTTAAATCTATTTCTGAAAATGGAAAAAGGCTGAATTAATCCTGGAGTGACACGTGTCATGCTGTGGTTGGTCCACGTGGCTTGCTGGTGTCAGCATGACGTTGGTATCATGGTTCCGAGCTGACAGGTGGGGTCTAGCTGACGTTAGCATGACGTCAGCGTGACGTCATCAACGTCGTCCACACCGACAGGTGGGGCCAAAGGCTATTGGGTCACTGACAGGTGGGTCCGGTCAAAGTCAATGTTGGTCAACGTTGAGTCAACGGTCAACAGTCAGGGTCACTGACATGTGGGGCCTGGGCTGCTGACGTCAGCAGCTGATGTCAACGTGACGTCAGCATGACATCACCCTGGCTGCGAGGGCTCCTGACATGTGGGTCCCGTGTGACGTCAGCGCCTATCGTGTGGGTCCAAAATGTCCGTGTCACTGACATGTGGGGCCAGGTCAACGGTCAACGTTGACCAATCAATGGTCAACACGGCCGGGTCTCATAAGGCCTTCGGGTTGGGCTGGATTTGGGCCGGGCCGGGCCGAACACGTGGCAAGCTGTGGCGTTGCCATGTCATGTCCATGGGCTCTTACTGGGTCTCGTGTTCAGGCTGTGGGCGTGAGCGCAGCTCACGGTGGACCCATGTTCACGGTCCATGGACCGCAAACTGGTCTACGATGGACCGAGTCCACCCTTCATCTCTTAGGAGCGGTCCATGTACACCGGGTGCACTCGCGGGTGACCGGCGAGGGGGGTGTTCCCCTGTTTTTCCTACGGCGGCGCTCTTGCCAACAGCGAGCTTTGCTGTGAGCCTCCTATGGCAGCGCTGGTGTCCGATTAGGGTGGGGAAAAGCTTCCTCTCACTGTGGCGACTACGTCGGTGGGGTCAAGGTGGCGGTCGAAGCTTTCCAAGGCACTAGCCACAGCGATCGGCGGCTCAAGCTCCACCGGCGTGCGAGAATGGTGCAGGTGTTGTGGCATAGGCCGATCTGTGGTGCGCGTGGGTGACACAACGCACCAGCGGGCATGTTGGGCAGGTCGAGGGGTCCTCTAGGGCCTCTGGTGGCTTTGGCCACGGCAGCGCCCTTCCGAGCACGATGACGGCGTCGATGAGGTGGCTACGGTCATGGTGAAACGTCTCAGCGGGGCGTGTATGCTTCTACGTATGCGTGGGGACGCAGCGGGGACGTCCAGGCTCAAGGCGAGGCTACGGGTTCTCCTATGGCCGGGAGGGCTTCCCGGCGGCCACGGTGGTCATGAAGACGATGGTGAGGTGCACGGGTGATCAAGGGGGCTCTCGTGGGGTGGTCACGGCAGGGTCGTGGGGTGTGCGTGGGTGCGTGTGTTCCTAGTGGCCAGAGACAAGGCGCTGGCCTACGCGCTCTCGGGGTGGAGCGCCATGGCCGACGGTGAGGTTCGGCGGTAGAGAGAGACCGGAAGGGGGGGCGCACCATGGGTGGCGTGGAAGAATGGATGGTGGTGCCGTGTCGATTCAAGGCCGTGTAGCTCCGGTAGCCGTGTAGTGCCGTGCCGAACCGCGTCGGTGATGTAGACGACGGTGTCGCTCTCGGCTTCGGCGGTCTCGGTGAGCTTTTTCCCCTTCGCAGCGGCGTCAGCGTCTAGCCCCTTTCTCCCCCACTCTTCTCTCTTAGCTCAGGTGTGCTATGGTCGGCCACCACGGTGGCAGCGGGGCATTGGGAGAACCCTAGGGCTCTGGGCATGGCTTTATAGCCGGAGCTCTAAGCTCCATCTTCGGCGGATGGGCGGACGGTTGGTGATGCACCGTGGGCATCGAACGGCATTGCGGCGTGGGGTGGTTGGCGTGGAGGTCGCGTGGGCGATGCGCCAAGGGGGAGATAGGACCATGCCCTGGGCATGACCCCTGGCCCGCCCCTGCCACCGCTGTCGGCTCTTGGTCGCACGGCAGTTGAGCGCGGCGTGGAGAAGAAGAACAGGAGGGCTGACAGGTGGGGTCCGTTGGCAGCGACTGTGGTAAAGGGAAAGGGGTGTGCGGGTGAGCAGCGCGCGGCTAACACGTGGGGCCAAGTGGCAGCGACCGCAAGCGAGCTAAGGGCGCACGGGCGTCGCTGGGCCGCAAGCTGGGCTGTTGCGCACGAGTTGGGGCTGGCCGACTACTGCGCGCGCGTGGGCCAGCGGAGGGGAGAAGTGGAGGGCTGGGCCGGTAGTTGGTCGCGTGGGTTGGGCCGAGCCGCTGGCTGGGAGGCCTTCTTCTCCTTTTCTTTTTCTGTTTTTCATTTCTTTTCCATTGTTTGAATTCAAATTTGGTTTAGAATTTGAATTTAAAACTGAGGTAACTTGTTCATTGTAGTTTAGGGGATTTTGTTTAATAATAACTTTATGGTTTATTACTTTAATGGAATTGTTAAGCATAACATAAAGCAAATGAAGATCCAACTCATAATTTGAGTTAACAATGCATGCAACCCTTTATTTGTTAGAAATTAAATAACATAATCAGCAAATGTCATGCTATGCTTATGTGATGACTTGGGTTGGGGTTATGCCTAATGCAGCCCTCAGGTTGGCTTTCTATACATGACACTCATCACTACATGGGAGTTTTTTTTAAGAAAAATTTTGTAGTTGGTATTTTTGGTGTATGGATTTTTGGGTTGTTACAGTCCTACCCCCTTAACAGAATCTTATCCTCGAGATTAAAGCATAACATACTCTTCGAAGAGGTAAGGATATCATAGCCGGAGGTCAGACTCTTTCTCCCATGTTGCTTCTCTCTCTGTGTGATTACTCCATTGGATCTTGCACATAGGAATAGTCTTGCTTCAGATCTCTTTGGTATCTCTACCCAGAATTCTGATAGGATTTTCTCTATACTCAAGTGTATCTTGAATGTCAAGTGTATCAGTCGGAACTACTTCATTGGGCACCCTCAAACACTTGCGTAGCTGTGAGACATGAAATACAGGATGTACACCCACCAATTCCTTAGGTAGCTCGAGTTTGTAGGCAAGCTTTCTAATCTTTTTGCGAATCTTGTATGGGCTAACAAATCTAGGGGCAAGCTTTCCTTTCACATGGAATCTGACAGTCCCACGTAGCGAGGATACCTTGAGATAGATGAAGTCCCCCATATTAAACTCAAGTTCTCTTCTCCTTTTGTCAGCATAGCTCTTGTATCGACTTTGAGCAATTCTCAAATTCTCTCTTACTTGAGCAACTCCTTCAGCATCTTGAATCTTAGCAGAGTCAAAGAACGATCTTTCTCCTGGTTGGGACCACATCAAAGGTGTCTTACAAGGTCTACCATATAGAGCTTCAAACGGCGACATCTTGATACTGGCTTGGTAGCTGTTATTGTAAGAAAATTCTGCATAGGGTAAAGCACCTCTCCCAATCAGAGCCATAATTCAGTACATTAGCGCGAAGCATGTCTTCTAAGATCTGATTTACTCATTAGTCTGTCCATCTGTCTGTGGATGATAAGCGGTACTGAAGTCAAGTTTGGTTTCGATGGACTTGTGTAGGGCTTCCCAAAATCAAGACACAAACTGAGGGCCACGATTAGATACAATACTAAAGGGAGCTCCATACAGTCTGAGA
Organism: Miscanthus floridulus; assembly: GCF_019320115.1. Lineage (NCBI taxonomy): Eukaryota > Viridiplantae > Streptophyta > Magnoliopsida > Poales > Poaceae > Miscanthus > Miscanthus floridulus. The sequence goes on from NC_089583.1 coordinate 81,185,859, forward strand.
ATATGCTCAATATATAGATCTGCTAATTTCTCGGCATTGGTCTTGGTCTTAACTGGTACAAAGTGAGCAATCTTGGTCAGACGATCAACAATCACCCAGATGGAATCATTGCCTTTCTGTGAACGGGGCAATCCAACTATAAAATCCATGGATATGCTCTCCCACTTCCACTCAGGAACATCAAGAGGCTTTAGCAAACCTACAGGCCTTTGATGTTCAGCCTTGACTCTATTACAGGTGTCACATCGTGCCACATGTCCTGCAATGTCTGTCTTCATGCCTTTCCACCAAAAGTGCTTCTTCAAATCTTGATACATTTTTGAACCTCCAGGGTGGATACAGTACTTAGAATCATGAGCTTTTGACAGGATTTCCTCTCATAGCACTGGGTCAGATGGAACATAGATTCTGTTCTTGAACCAGATGGTTCCTTGTTCATCTTCATGGTGGTTGGTCTTGTAGCCTAGTTTCATCAGACCACGAAGATATTCAATCTCCTCACAATTTTTCTGAGCTTAACAGATGCGATCTGTGAGATCATACTGTATGCAAAGCTCATTCAGCAAGCTATGCGGTAGTATCTCAAGTTGGAAATCATCAATCTCTTCCTTGAGCTCAGGCGGTACGGATTCAGTGATCAAAGTGTGATAGTAGCACTTGCGACTGAGAGCATCTACGACTACATTAGCTTTTCCTGGATGATAGTGAATTTCCAGGTCATAGTCCTTGATCAACTCTAGCCAACGGCGTTGCCTCATATTCAAATCTTCTTGAGTGAAAAAGTACTTCAAGCTCTTGTGATCCATATAGATATCACACTTGTTGCCTATCAAGTAGTGTCTCTAGATCTTCAGGGCATGCACAACTGCTGCTAACTCAAGATCATGGATAGGGTAACGGTTCTCATGTTCTTTCAACTGTCGAGACGCATATGCTATCACTCTTCCATCTTGCATCAATACACAACCAAGTCCTTGACAGGATGCATCACAATAGACTATGAAATTTTTACCGATATTAGGCAATGCTAGCACAGGAGTTGTGGTAAGCTTCTGTTTCAATTCTTAGAAGCTTTGTTTGCACTCGAGCATCCATTCAAACTCCTTGGTTTTCTTCAGAAGATTGGTCATTGGACGGGCTATCTTAGAGAAGTTTTCGATGAATCGGCGATAATATCCAGCAAATCCCAAGAAACTTCTGACTTCTATCACATTACGGGGTTGATCCCACTCTTTCACAGCTTCAATCTTGGCTGGGTCAATTGCGACACCTTCAGCTGATAGTACATGGCCTAGGAAGACAACTTCCTGTAGCCAAAACTCACATTTGCTGAACTTTGCGTAGAGCTGATGTTGGGCTAATTTCTCGAGCATAGTTCTCATATGATGTTCATGTTCTTCAGCGGTGGGTGAATAGACAAGGATGTCATCAATGAATACCACCATGAACTTATCCAATTTATCCATGAAAACCTTATTCATCATGTTCATGAAGTATGCGGGAGCATTCGTGAGTTCAAAGGACACCACAGTGAACTCAAACTACCCATACCTAGTCACAAAAGCTGTCTTCGGGATATCACTTTCTCGAATCTTCATCTGATGATAGCCAGATCTGAGATCAATCTTGGAGAAATACTTGGCACCTCGAAGTTGATCAAGCAGATCATCAATTCTTGGTAGGGGGTACTTGTTCTTGATGGTGACTGCGTTCAAGTTCCAGTAATCAATGCACATTCTCACTGAGCCATCCTTCTTCTTAACAAACAGAATAGGGGATCCCTAGGGTGAAGCACTAGGTCTGATATATCCCTTTGAGATGAGCTCATCAAGCTATTTCTTGAGCTCAGCCAGTTCATCAACTGACATGCAATAGGGTCTCTTGGCAATGGGTCCCGTTCCCGGCAACAGATCAATGATGAACTCTACATCATGGTCTGGTGGCATACTCGGTAATTCTTCAAGGAATACATCGGGATAGTCTCTGACTACTGGCACATCATGAACTGTCTTCTCCTCTTTCTGTGATTCTGAACTGGCTTTAAGGGCACACAGGATAGAGGTGGACTTTCCAGACTGGGGTTCACATCTAATGACTTGGCCTGATGGGTGGGTCACTTGGACATATCTAGGTGAACATGATATGATACCTCGGTGAATGGTTAACCAATCCATACCTAAGATGACATCTAGGTTAGTGAAAGGTAAAAGGGTTAGGTCAGCTTTAAAGACAAGACCCTCAATGGTAAGACTCACTCCCTTACAGATGTGGGTGCATTTTAGGTCTCCTAAAGGTGAGCTAGTGATGATAGGCTTTTCACGTGGGGTTACAGGCAGGTCATGCTCTTGTGCAAACTTGGATGATATGTATGAACAAGTTGCTCCAGAGTCAAATAGAACTGATGTAGTATTGCCATTAACTAAAAACATACCGTACACAACGTCAGGGGCAGTCTGTGCTTTCTCGGTGTCTAGATGGTTGAGACGTCCACGAGTAGCAGATCCCTTGAGCTGAGACTTCTGAGCAGCTGAGTTCTGAGGGCACTCAGCGGCTTTGTGACCTAGTTGGCCACAAGCAAAGCAGGTGAAAGGCGTACCGCCTGTAGGGGTTGGCGCGGGTGCCTTCTAGTTTCCAGTGCTTGGTGTGGAGCGGTTCTGTGTTGGGTGTTCATTCGCTGAGCGAGGACGGTTGAAACAGTCCTGAGTGTTGCGGTCCTATGCATAACGGTCCCGGGTGTAACGATCCTGAGCAGGGCAGGAGTATTTGGCGTTGTAGCCTCCACTACCCCTACTCGATCTAGGGTTGTCATCCCTATTGTGGCGAGAGCGTTCCCTGGATGGTGCATTTTTGTGGAACCTCTTGTGCTCAAGACCACGGAGAGACTCCTCAGGCTTATGCTTCCTCTCCCTGTACTCTTCTCTAGCTTCAGCATGGTCCTTCTCAATCTAGATGCAGCGATCCACTAGAGCATGCAACATGTTACTCTCAATACCGCTAAACTTCAGCTTGATGTGCGGGTTAAGTCCCTTGCGATAATAGTATAGCTTCTCCTTCTCAGAGTTCACAACATAGGGAGGTGCATAGCGAAGAAGATTGGTGAAACGAGTAGTGTACTCAGTCACCCTGTCCTTTCCCATCTTGATGTTGTGGAACTCCTCAGCTTTGGCCTCCATGATACCCTTGGGAATATGGTACTCAGTGAATGCTTCTGCGAACTCATCCCATGTGATGTGGGCAGGGTCCTCATGGGAATCACTGAAACTGTCCCACCAGGCACGTGCTGCACCTGTGAGCTAGTGTGTGGTAGCTCCAACACACTCATCATCGGTGAAAGTAGTGAGGTCAAGCTTCTTCTCCATTTCCTTGAGCCAGTCATCGGCTACAAGTGGGTCAGGGTCGGTGCCATCATAGGTAGGTGGCCTTAGCTTCAGGAATCCCTCCAGCTTCCTTTGGAAGTCATTCTGCTGACCTCCCTAGCGACGGTTTGCTCCTTTAACAAGAGCTGTAAGAAGCTGGGTCTGCTGTGCCATCACTTCTGCTAGGTTTGGTGGTGGTGGTGGAGGAATGTTCTCCTTAGGCGGTGGAGTATTCTCTAGGTGGAAGGGTATCCCTCCACGTCCACAGCCACGACCACGGCCATGGTTGTTGCCATGATGTCCCCCATTGGGTTCAACTGGTTTAGGGGTGGGCGCACGTCCTCGATTCATTAGGCGATTAGAACGGTGGTTCGGCATCTGCAACACGGATCATAGAGAGTTTAGTGCTTGTGCCGTAAGTGCTTATAATTCAATATGATTACATGATTTTGATGATTTAAAGAAAAACATTTATGCTATCCAACACTCATTATAAAGAAGCAATAAGATTCATAAAGATGCAATAAGATTCGAAACATTCATTACATGGTTTTTATTACATAGCATCATCTCCAGTAGCTACACTTGAAGATGTGCGAGAATCGTACTACGCATAATGTCTCATAATACATCTCATAAGGGGTACATCATTGGGTACATCTTATGGAAGCTACTGACATGACTCATGACCACACAGGGTCATCTACTCTAACTCGTATACCACAGCTGGGATACGACTGTTCTCGATCTCAATCTCCTCGTCAGACTTGTGAAGTCGGGATACATACTTTAAGGCCTCGGCGAGCTCCTCAGTAGGCTTGGCTCCGGGTAGGGTAGGGTAGGCGTCTAGGTTGAGGCGAGTTAGGGCTAACTCAAACTCCTCTATCCTAGGCTTAGTCTTGCTACGAATCTCCTTGGGTAGCTGATCCCACATACCCTTTATCTCCCTGAGGCGCTTCCTGTCAGACTTCTGCCAGGCCTGTTGAGTCCTCTCACACTTGTCCTATAGGTACTCGTTCTGCCTGAGTGCCTCGATTAGGTGACCCTGGTTGTGAACGGCCTTCTTTCTGAACTCTTCTAGATCTTGAGTCATGGTCCTGTTTCGAGACTAGATCTTCAGCATGTCAATCCCCTTGGATCTCTCTCTGTCTCCTCTACGGTTGAACTCGACCTTCTTGTCATCCAACTCTCTCTGCAACTCTAAGACCTTGTTGTCGAGGTAGCAGTTCCTATTGCCTAGGTCGGCTGCTTTGTCCTATAAGTCAGCGACCTCGGCTCTGTGGACTTCTTCACGTCGGTTGAGCTCATCCTGTAGCTGGGCAACTGTCTCGAGCAGACTAGCTCGCTCCTGTGCTCCCTGCGAGTCTTGCTCCTGGTACTCCCACAGAAGGGTCCTATCCTGACGTCTCTTCTGCTCAAGCTAGGTCACGTACCTATCCTGCTCCAATAGGTGAATAGCTGAGACACGAAGGCATCTATCCTCCTCGGCAAGGATAACTCTGCCTGCTGCGAAACTCTGCTCACTAGGGGTAAGGCTGAGGTCGAGGGCCTAGGGAAGTAGACGGGACTCTGTCGTCTTCAGGTGCTCATAGTGATCCCTCATCACTTTGCGAAGTGCCTTATGGGAGACGGCTCACAGTCCCTCCTCAACTGTGTCCTCTATGGTCATCTCGGTGGAATCTAGAATAGAAGGTAGGGTAGTGCTAGCTGGGAACTCAACTGAGGTGACAATTGGTCCTTCGATTCCTCCTTCCTGAGCTGGCTTCCCGGTGCAGGTGACCTTGACAAGCTCGTCAGGGACTCCTAACGTGACGAGAACTCGGCAGAGGGTCTGTGTAAAACCCCCGAGCTCACGTAGGTCAAAGGTAAGCTTGGCGTGGTCCAGAGGTAGCGGTCCTAGAGGCGGCCAGTCGACGTTTGTTGCCATCTGCATGTTTCAAGGGGACAGGTGTTAGCAGGTCAATAAATAGGTAAGCCTTGCATAAAAGTAAATGCAGGGTCAGTATATAACTGAAAGAAGGGTTGTCCACGTCCTATTCTATCATCCATATCTGAGGGTTTCGTCCTATGGTCAAGTATGGCTCTAATACCAACTGAAACAACCCCAATTTCCACGAAGGGAAATCCACAGAGTTGAAGTGTAATAAGACCATGGTAGATCATATTACCCAAATTCTAGTCGAATATCACATCCATACAACGATAATATCAGAGTACAAATAGTGCGGAATTACATAAATTATTACATCGCCGCATTGGCGGAATCAAAAGTAGCATTCATTCAAAACAGCTTGAAGATAGGATCGCCAAACTCGAGCGTAGGCACGAACCCCTCATCCGTCAAACTCCTCGGAGCTAATCTCCTCAGCAGAACCTGTGTGCCAAAATTTATCAGTACGATTTGTACTGGCCACTCCCAACCCTATGAGCGTTGCTTTGTGGAAATTGGATGCAAGTTGGATATAGTCAAGAGGAACCTATAAGGCTGGGGTTTCCTATGCATTCAGCATATCAAGTATATAATAGTATAGTCAAGTTTTAACACCATTCCCACCCACATTCCAATCCATTCCCTTTTCCGAGCCAGGTTTCGATCCTAGGATCGATATACCACCGTCTCCACACCATCACCATACCATAACCATACCATCGCTCAGTCGATAGGCCAACTCCCTCTCAGCACTGTCTCAAGGCCCGTAGCCCCTGGCTACGACCAAACACTCACTTCCAGGGGGAGAAGAGAAGGACTCGTCTCACTATCTAGTTTAAGTGAAACCCAGGAAAGGTCCACAGCCGACAAGTCGGCACATGTATTGATCGATCAACCATACACTCTACAGAGGTGTTACATAACCACAAGATCCGCCTTCCTCACTGACTGTCGTCAACTGGGCTGATTCTGGCCGCTTGCTAGCCTAGGATAATGCCACTCTACCATTCAGCCCTAGTACACCCCAAGTCTAGTCTGGGGTGGCTGAAACTGTGAGTCATGAGCCGAGTCCACAAGGTCTCCATGAAGTCTCGGAAGGGTGTGGGAGAAATCCTCCATGCCCCGTACCTCCTTACACTATCCGCTATCAACCTAGCAGTAGTGGCAATATCCTACTAAGTAGTCCGGTCGTCTTGCACCATATAGGGCGAGTGGTACGTAAGGCTTCCCGGTGAATCTGAGTACTAGTAAGTCCTTAGGGGTGACCAAGCCAGAATGTCTTCATCAGGGTTTCCATATATCGTGCCACCATAGCACCTCCATCCCGGGCTCCTCCCATCACAGGTTCACACCCAGGACCACCTCATATACCATTTACCCACCACAGGTATCCATTCCAAGGGTGCCCAGGTAGCACCACACGGCATGACTTGCCCCAGGCTCATCGTATACTCCAACTTGGTCGACACAACCCTCACCCTCCACACACCCAAGTCACACACGCAGCACTCTCCCTGTAGTCCAGAATACACCACGCATTAATGTAGTATAAGCGTAGTAGAAGTACGAGCGATTAAATTATAGCAGTGGGCGTGTGTCTAACCTAATAGCAGGGTATGCAGGGGTAAGGTTGCGTCAAGGTAAAGGCCATCAAGAAAGCATACTACCATGCAAGTCCTATCATAGTATGATTATAACAGTAAAGTAAAGCAATAACAATTCTACATTAGCCATGCGTAATAGGTGCTACGAGATTGGGTTGGATGTGGCACCTTCAGTGTAGTCGTCTCTGTACTCCTCACGGTACTCACGATCCTCGTCCGTCAGGTTCTCCTCCGAGTCTGCAACGTTTGCATTATAGTCGTGTTAGCGACGTCTATAGAGTAGTATAAAGAAGCAATAAAAATTCAAAAGAGCCAAATGCACTTAAACATGGGTTCATTGCGTAGAGCTTGATTTTAGATGAATTTTAGTCCTAGTTTCATATTTTTCTGAGGTCGTATGAATTAATTATGAATTTCCAAAGTTTAAATCTATTTTTGAAAATGGAAAAATGCTGAATTAATCCTGGGCTGACACGAGTCATGCTGTGATTGGTCCACGTGGCTTGCATGACATCAGCATGACGTTGGTATCATGGTTTCGAGCTGACAGGTGGGGTCCAGCTGACGTTAGCATGCCGTCAGCGTGACGTCATCAATGTCGTCCACACTGACAGGTGGGGCCAAAGGCTATTGGGTCACTGACAGGTGGGTCTGGTCAAAGTCAATGTCAGTCAACATCGAGTCAACGGTCAATAGTCAGGGTCACTGACATGTGGGGCCTAGGCTGCTGACGTCAGCAGCTGATGTCAACGTGATGTCAGCATGACGTCACCCTAGCTGCGGGGGCTGCTGACATGTGGGTCCCGTGTGACGTCAGCAAGACATCAGCGCCTATCATGTGGGTCCAAAATGTCCGTGTCACTGACATGTGGGGCCAGGTCAACGGTCAACATTGACCAGTCAACGGTCAACACGGCCGGGTCTCATACGGGCTTCGGGTTGGGCTGGATTTGGGCCGGGCCGAACACGTGGCAAGCTTTGGCGTTGCCACGTCACGTCCATGGGCTCTTACTGGGTCTCGTGTTCAGGCTATGGGCGTGAGCACGGCTCACGATGGACCCATGTTCATGGTCCATGGACCGCAGACTGGTCTACGGTGGACCGAGTCCACCCTTCATCTCTTAGGAGCGGTCCATGTACACCGGGTGCACTCGCGGGTGACCGACGAGGGGGGATGTCCCCCTGTTTTTCCTGCGGTGGCGCTCCTGCCGATGGCGAGCTTTGCTGTGAGCCTCCTGTGGCAGCGCTGGTGTCCGATTGGGGTGGGGAAAAGCTTCCTCTCACTGTGGCGACTGCGTCGGTGGGGTCAAGGTGGCGGTCGAAGCTTTCCAAGGCACTGGCCATGGCGATCGGCGGCTCAAGCTCCACCGGCGTGCGGGAATGGTGCGGGTGCCGTGGCATAGGCCGATCTGTGGTGCGCGTGGGCGACACAACGCACCAGCGGGCATGTTGGGCAGGTCGAGGGGTCCTCCAGGGCCTCCGGTGGCTTTGGCCACGGCGGCGCCCTTCCGATCACGACGGCGGCGTCGGTGAGGTGGCTACGGTCATGGTGAAACGTCTTAGTGGGGCGTGTATGCTTCTATGTATGCATGGGGACACAGCGGGGACGTCCAGGCTCAAGGCGAGGCTACGGGTTCTCCTGTGGCCGGGAGGGCTTCCCGGCGGCCACGGCGGTCATGAAGACGATGGCGAGACGCACGGGTGATCAAGGGGGCTCTCGTGGGGTGGTCACGGTAGGGTCGCGGGGTGTGCATGGGTGCGTGTGTTCCTAGTGGCCGGAAACAAGGCGCTGGCCTACGCGCTCTCGAGGTGGAGCGCCATGGCCGACGGTGAGGTTCGGCGGCAGAGAGAGACCGAAAGGGGGGGGGAGGTTCACCGTGGGTGGCGTGGAAGAATGGATGGTGGTGCCGTGTCGATTCGAGGCCATGTAGCTCCGGTAGCCGTGCAGTGCCATGCTGAACCGCGTCGGTGATGTAGACGACGACATCGCTCTCGGCTCCGGCGGTCTCGGCGAGCTTTTTCCCCTTCGCAGCGACGTCAGCGTCTCCCCCTTTCTCCCCCACTCTTCTCTCTTGGCTCAGGTGTGCTGTGGTCGGCCACCACGGTGGCGGCGGGGCGTTGGGAGAACCCTAGGGCTCTAGGCATGGCTTTATAGCCAGAGCTCTGAGCTCCATCTTCGGCGGACGGGCGGACGGTTGGTGATGCACCGTGGGCATCGAACGGCATTGCGGCGTGGGGTGGTTGGCGCGGAGGTCGCGTGGGCGATGCGCCAAGGGGGAGATAGGACCATGCCCCGAGCATGACCCCTGGCCCGTCCCTGCCACCGTTGTCGGCTCTTGGTTGCACGGCGGTTGAGCGCGGCGTGGAGAAGAAGAACAGGAGGGCTGACGGGCGGGGTCCGTTGGCAGCGACTGTGGCGAAGAGAAAGGGGCATGCGGGTGAGCAGCGCGCGGCTGACGCGTGGGGCCAAGTGGCAGCGGCCGCAAGCGAGCTGAGGGCGCGCGGGCGTCGCTGGGCTGCTGCGCGCGAGTTGGGGCCGGCCTGCTACTGCGCACGGGCGGGCCAGCGGAGGGGGAGAAGTGGAGGGCTGGGCCGGTAGTTGGTCGCGCGGGTTGGGCCGAGCCGCTGGCTGGGAGGCCTTCTTCTCCTTTTCTTTTTTCTGTTTTTCATTTCTTTTCCATTGTTTGAATTCAAATTTGGTTTAGAATTTGAATTTAAAACTGAGGTAACTTGTTCATTGTAGTTTATGGGATTTTGTTTAATAATAACTTTATGGTTTATTACTTTAATGGAATTGTTAAGCATAACATAAAGCAAATGAAGATCCAACTCACAATTTGAGTTAACAATGTATGCAACCCTTTATTTGTTAGAAATTAAATAACATAATCAGCAAATGTCATGCTATGCTTATGTGATGACTTGGGTTGGGGTTATGCCTAATGCAGCCCTCAGGTTGGCTTTCTATACATGACACTCATCACTACATGGGAGTTTTTTTTAAGAAAATTTTTGTAGTTGGTATTTTTGGTGTATGGATTTTTGGGTTGTTACACTCTCCGTCCATAACTCTTCACCTACCTCGAGCAAAACTTCCGTGCGCTATTACTCGCCCTCTCTCTCTCACACACACATAGCTTTCACTTTGAGCACTTGTTCTTGTGTGGATTTGAGAGAAGATTTGCTTGAGATTTGAGCCCTCAACTCTCTTGGGCATTTGAGACTCCTCCAAGGCTTGCATTGAGTTTATTATTCTTGATTCTTGAATCCTCGCCGGCGAGGAGTTATCCGGGAGCTTGCAACTTGCCTCGGAAAGTTTGTATCACCCATTTGTTCTTAGTGGATTTTTCAAGTGAACTTTGTGGTCACTCGAGAGAGGCAAGGAGGTGAAATAGACACATACCTCAAATTAAATCGTGTCACTTGTGCTCTACTTGTTCTTATTGATTTGAGCTATTACTGTGAAATCCTTGCTAGTATATCTGGGTGCAAGAATCGTTGGAGGTCAACTCTTCCATATCTCTACAGGACTTAGTAACATTTTGTTGCTCATCTCGGTTGTAGTTCTTGTAGATTTAGTAGGGGTTCCACTTAGACCGGACATCTGGTTTCCCTCGGATATCCAATGTCAAAACCGGACATCCGGTCCATACTAATTTCCGCTATAAGTTTCTTTGAGAAATTTTAGATTAGGCATATTCACCCCTCCCCCTATAGGCCCAAGCGATCCTTTTCAGGTCCACTTGGTGGTGATGAGCAAGGCATAAAAATGGTGGTGATGAAGATCAAGCCATATGAAGCAAAGGCTCATCCATTAAGAGGACATAAAAAGAAGTCCAAAGACAGGTACATGCTAGGATTTTTCATTTCACCTAGGTCTCTCTGTGTCCACATAATCATAGCTCCGAAAAAAATACACCAGCTTCTTAAACTAAAACGTAAAAAAAGAATTTTTCCGTACTAGCCAATCCTCAGAAGTCACAACTTATGCTACTCCTCTCTGTTGATCAAAAGCGACATACTAGCCTGTTCGCTTGGTCATATTTGGCTTATAAGTCATGGCTTATCAGCCAACGAACAGTATTTTTCTCTCACACCAAACCAGCCAACAGTACTTTCAGTCATGGCTTATAAGCCAAACAAGCCCAAACGAACAGAGATACGCCTGATATGATTACATGTCGACTACGGCTAGGATTCCAGCTACGCAGCCTAGAAACTAGACGATAAGATAAACGAACACAGACAGCACCATAGCACAGATCAGAGGCATAAGATCACAAGATATGTAACTAGGTACATGTAGCACATGGTTATACCTAGTATTTGCGGAGAACAAGAGGTGTATACGACAGTAATGCACCAGATAATCACGAAGTTCGTCAAAGGGATTACATTCTGGTACTGTTGAGTTCAGATATACATGAATTCCCCACCCCTGACAGCATTTGCCGCACCCCTTCTATCTTCTTCCTCCTCCCTTTCACGCTCCTTCCTGCTCTCGTACACATGGTCATCCGTCCTTAGCTCATGCCGGCAGATAGGGCAGGAGTTGTTCTCGTCCTAAATGAAACAAAAAACCACGGTTGGTTAGATACACTGATTGCAACAATGATGCTCCTCCACTCTAAATCTACCTACTTATTTGAAGGGTTCACAAGAAATTTACCAGCCATGGCTTTAGACAAGGAGGATGGAAGAGATGCTTGCAAGGAAGCTCCTGCATCTTGTCATCCACAACCAAGTTTTCGCGGCAGACAGCACACTCCGTCTCACTACCCAATCTAGCAATGACTTCCTTGGTAACAGTAATGACAGGTAGATTGGCAACAACTTCCTTTGAAGCTGGGGGTGCTCTTGGTGGATGCTCAATGATTCCCTGGCATTAAAATGTAACTCAAGATCAGTATTTTCACATCCTATTACAGTTTCAGCTACCTGAAGCAGACTTACATGGCAGAGTTAGAAAGTTGTGCTTGACTACAAATTGTACAGTCTCAATAACGATGGTAATAATAAATTTAAAGAGAATTATTTCCACATCCATCAAAACATGATGAGATTACCTCTGCCTTTGAGCAAATCAGTACTATCACTTGAGTGCAGTGCAAATTAGGTTTACAAGGGTAGTTTGTCATGAGATTGGACAAACTAAAGATCATATAATTGTGCACCCTTCTTTAGTTGGTTAAAAGACCTAGCAGTGTGCAGTGACAAAAGACCTAGCAATGTACTAAAGAAGTGGATTCTCATGAAATGATCATTAAGTATTCATGCACACCTGCAGTGATTCTTCCAAAGCAGTTTCTAGATCCCTGTCGCCTGATATGGTTTCTAGGAGGTTCATTATAGCAGGTGTAATCTCCTCGGCTCTAGGCACCGTTCCATTGCTGTTCCCATCTTGATCTCCAGAGGATTCAGTTAGTATGCTCAATTCCCGCGTTAAATTCTGGGCAACAAGCCATGCTGGAGGTGGAGGTTCCTGTCCCAGAGTAAGGTGCCCTTCAAAAAGAAATCTGGTGTCTGCGAAAATCAACATCTTATTAACAAATAGATATAGATAGGTAATAATTTTGAGATATAGCTATGTTAAGTGAATAACAAAAATAGACCCACATTTGTTTTGTATTTACATATGCTCAACTTGATAAACCCAACAAATGTCATCTAATTAAATGGTCGGCATTTGAAGTAGTTCTTATAACATTACCACGAGATCACTTATTTCATACAGGGTTCCACATGTATTTAACTATTTATAGATGCCTTTGGATGTTTCATTATAAATAACAATTCACCATAGTACATTCTAACTAAATATTTAGACTTTGTTTATTAATCTAACAATAAGATTTTAAATATGTTATGTACCTGCTTCTCTGTTGCTTGGCATGGAATCCTCATTTTCTTTTTCATCAAGATGCTCACGGGCCCTTGAAATGCAGGTCTTCAGGTGCTCCTTTTCAGCAGGATTACTTACCAGCTTCTCTGTTCCCATGAAGAGGTTCAGACCAGCATGCCAGAATCCCGGAGCTGTATATCTGGTTTGAAGCACTGTTGCAACACGGCAAACCGTTGAATACATCTGTGGAAAGTAACAAATGCTCAAAATTAACACAAAGACAATAGACGACAATTCATAAATAAATTCAACCAGAGGGGGGGGGGGGGGGGGGGGGGGGGGTGCCCCATGGCTTTGCAGTTTGCACTAAAAACACCTCAGTGAAACCGGTCTAGAAAACCCCGAACCCCGGCCTCACCCTATAGTGACGTACAGTAACCACGGTTGGTGACCACTGTCATTACCCCAGCTGGCAGGTACCACTACTTGGTGATCAACCACCACACTACTAGTGTGTTTTCTAGATCACACTTGTAACAGTCAAGAGTGAACATAAAGGACATTCAAGGCCATAGCAGTCCAAATAAATAAGAGATTATGTAAAATAATACCAATATAGGCATATAGTCGTACAATAGGATGCAAATTGAATGACAAGATTGTTTCCAGTTAAAAGAATCGCCAATCGTACCTTTTTTTATAACATTAATATAGATCAAAATGCCCACAAAAAAGATGCTATGCATTTTGCAGCTCCATGGAAAATATCTCAATTTGTATATGTGCGTGCCATGCAGTAGCATATACATGTCTTTCATGTACTCTTAGTTAAGCACATCAAGAGAAGTTACCTTGGCCTTATGGATCCCTATGCCCCACATCATGTGTTACTACTTTCTGCAGATAAGTTTGTTCCTCAGATGGCCACTAATACTGGGGTTGTGATGCGACTTTTATATGACCTCAAACATGATGATCTTAGTTAGAGCATTCGTTAATTGATATAACAGGGGTAAAGCAAAGTGTCATGGATTGGGCTGCCAAATGGGTTACTGTTGTGCTGCTATAAAGGTTCAGAGCATATGCCAGGAAAGGGGATCGAACAAAACAAGTATAGGCCCTGTCTTCTCCTACCTCTGAACTCTGCTCATGTACTAGCTCTTGCTACCTGCCTCTGATTCCTTGCTATTTCCTGTCTCAATTCCATTCTGATTCTCTTGTGTTGTATCCCAAACCACCAATCACTGCTATTTGTCGGTCTAGGGCCGTGACACAAAGTCATGTCATTATTCAACAGGCACGTTAAGTTTTGACCAAAACCATAGTAGCACAGCGAGTTCAGCCAGCCTTGATTTCATCATCTATTGACGAACAGGTGCGAATGTCCCTAGTTAATTGCTATGGAAACCCCATGACTAAAATTTAGCAGTTGCAATCGAAGCAAATCCATGTCCAGCAGTGCTACTGCTACGGCCTACGGTTCCATCAACATCGAATTTTGGTTTTTGGATAGCCAGTGGTGCCGGCCACCCGAATTCCATCTTGTAGAAGGCAACGAGAAATTTTCCGTGGAGGCTCGAGAGGCAGGTGAGGTGAGGTCTGCGTTACCGATTTGCGGAGGGTGGGTGAGGCGCCGGCGTAGCGGTCCCGTACGGCGGCGGCGAGTTCGTTCACGGCCTCCTCGAAGTGCTGCTTCTTCCCGAGCCTCTGCCGCAGCGCCTGGAGGCGCGCCTCCACCGCGGTCTCGTCCGTAGCGGTCGCCGACATGGCGGCAGGCTGTGTGGTGGGGGAGAGCAGGGGCCCTCTGATTTGGATCCGCGTCCTGTGATTTCGAGAGTTTCTGGGCTTATAGGTAGGACTGGGATTTGGGAATCGAAGGTTGGCGTGCGTCGCCGCTGCGGACGTATAAAAAGGAGGGAACGCCGGTGCCGGAGGTGGGCGCCGCGCGCTGGCTTGGAGGAGATGAAAGAAACACCGCGGTAGGCGGGACGGTGGCCGCTGGCCAGGGAGGCGGGCGGGCACGCGGTGGCGTGCTGCTGGACGGGACGGGCGGAGCCTGACGGGGAGGCCTGCCTTGCCGTTACCTTGAGACGGCGCGGTTTGATGGCCAGGGTGTACGACTCCGACCCGAGCCGATACGGTACACAAAAACCTGGACCCGAGCCGATATCCCAAATTTCTTATAACGGCGATTTATCTTATCTTCCTCGTCTCCGGCGACGGCGAAGATAAAAGATGGAATCGTTTTCTCTATTACACCTGTGTTAAAGATGGGAACGACAACTAGAATGTCAGCAACTTCACCAGCAGGCGGTGATATTAAGACGGAAATGATGCCACCGCCGTGGAATAATTTTCTTCGGTCTCTTTTCTGTTTTTTTGTCGTGGTGGCCACGATGAAGAACTAGGTAGAATAATTTTCAGATAAGTCTTCTTCATTCTTCGATGACAGAAATAAGAAGTTTTTCAACTCCGCTTGTAGCAATGTTGGTCGTTGTTCGTTGGACATCTTTTCTCAGGCCTTTTGCCAAGTGTTTGTCTATACGGTCATTCATACGAAAATCTGTTTCTGGATATATAGTGTATTTTAGAATGCTCGTAACGTATTGATGTACCTAGCTATTATTTAATATAATTCTTCTTTTGTCAAAAAAAAAAAAAAACTTAGACCTTTGGTGCATTTTCTATGCCGAAACTTAGACTCGGGCGCGGCCAAACGGGCATCCACATATGTGCGCTCAGGCAACGACATCCAACCTGTTTCTGGCTGCTGCTATGTCCAAGGGTAGCTCCGGTGCTAAAATAGCTATTTATCAGAAAAAAAGTTTAATTTACCTTTCTCATTGTCGTGGTCGTCTAATTTTCGTTCATAATCTACAAAATCAGTTTTTTAGTCTCATCAACTTTTGAAAACCGTTTAATTTTGCACCTTGAACGGTTTTGATAATGGTTTTGTTGATGTGACACCACGCCAAATAAGATAAAATCAGACTAAGTTGAAAGCTAGAAGGAGGTAACCATCATCAAATCAAAATAACTAAAGGTGCAAAAGTGAACTGGGATTAACAGTTGACGAAGGTTTAAAACTGAATTTATAGATTAAAAGAAAAATTAGATTTTTTTTTATGTATGTCCCGCGTTCTCAAAGCACAGATAAAATGGACTACCCCTCTCACCAGGTATCAGGCCCCTATATGCGGACGGCACATGGGGTTCGGAAGTTTTCTCGAACTAGGTAAGATGTCTTCTACCTAAAGCTAAAATAGCTCGGGAGTGTCTACCCCGTAGCCCAAGTTTTTTTAGAGGAAAAGGAAAGGAGTGACTAGTTGTCTGCGGGAAGATTTTGTGTGCCTTTATCATTTAGATTTTTATCCGATAACAGATTGACAAATCAAAAGTAGAATAAAATATTTAAATAAGAAAATGATACATCATACATGTAGTTTTACAATCAAAGCCAGCAGAAAAATAGAAAAAAAACAAAAAAAATAATCATTGGCAGAAAAAACATCACGTAACAAACATCAAAGAATCAACAGAAAAAAAAGAGAAATACGAAAAAAACCAAAAAATACTCATTGGCAGAAAAAAAAAACATCATGTAAGTCTGTCTCCGACAAGAAACTCAAATGGGCACCCAAACCCAAAATGGGTAGCAAGATATCCAAAATTAGCCTCCAACAAAGTACCTATACGGTAGACCTATTTTGGATTGCCTGAGAGGCGCAACTCAAATATGGATATCCTCTCTCCTAAAAACTCATTTGCAGAAAGGATTATCTTTTGGAACTTATTGTTAGAGAAGATGCCGAATAGATATTGAATATTTTACTTCTAGCACTTCTTAAAGGACGAATGAGTCTTGTATTTTAGGCGTCGTTTTTGAGATAGCCTAACAAACATGAATACCATCATGGCGCGGCGCACCTGCAAAAGATGGAGGAGGTCAAGCTCGCGGCGGCCTACTACCTCTGCCGGGCCTCGGGCCGCTCCACCGCGCAGGTCTACGAGAAGGTGCCGCTCCGTCGCGGGCGCCGCCCGGGGCTGCTAAGACGCCGACGCCCCCGTGGTCGTGGGCCTGGGCGACGCCGAGTTCGCGGTCATGATGTTCCTGGACGGCTGCTTCCTGCTGCAGTACATGGTCGCCGACGGTAACGTTGTCGACGACACGGCGGCGCCCGTGCTGCAGAACCGGATGACGCTGTCCACGGGGCCCAGCATCCAGAAGGACATCTTCCTGCTCGAGAACCAGATCCCCTGGCTAGTGCTCAACGCGCTCAAACAGCCTGTTCGGGAGGTCGTAAACGATCGTGGATTATTTACTGCTGGCTGATTTGATGTGAGAGAAAAACACTGTTCCTGGCTGGAAATTTACGATCGTTTACGAGCAAACGAACAGGCTAAAGAGTTCACGTTGGTCGACGTGCGCGGGTTCGTCCGAAGGATGTCCCTTGCTGCCGCCGGGGGATGCACAGAAAATAATTGCACGAATCTACAAACAATCTCAACCACACAAAAGTGAATGAGAACATGGCACCATATCGGGCCTGTTCGCTGATAGGTTTCTGGGCTAGTTTGGGCTGGCTAATGCTGGTTTATTGTGAGAGAAAAACACTGTTAACTGACTGGTTTGGGCTGACTGAAACCAACGAGCGAACAGGCCAATCATCCGTGAGTTATTTAGAAATTCCGTCAAAGGAAAATCGGATGCGGCAGGTAACGACCGACCATAGTGGGCCATATACTTCCCGCCAAGCAAACATGACCACCTGGACCATCTTCTCCTGGGCCGTGGCCGAGGCTAGCCCGTACCCAGGCCACACCCTGTGCACTGTTCATCGTGGGCGTCCACAACTGCGACGCTCCACGGCCCGCGCAGACGCCAGCAGTACCACCGTGCGCCAGGCCCCCGAAACGCTGCCGACGCGCGTGGGCCGCAGAGTTGAGCGCGCGCACGTGGACCGGGAGCGGATCGGCTCGGTAACGGAACCATGAACCTGGCCGTGGCCGGCGAACCAACCAAAACCACGTTCGCACGCCGCGGTCCGCGAAGGCAGCGCGTCGCAGGCAGAACCGAACCCACGCCTCTCCGGGGTCGGGGTGTCATCAGCGTCTCTCTCTCTCTCTCTCCGCGACGTCGCGAAGAAACCGGCCGACTCTCTCGGTCTCGGCACGTCGGCCGCCGTCCTGGAGTCTCCTATCCTGTGACGATCACCATCACCTCTGCTGGCTCCGGGACGGCGACCCGCCCCGCCCACACGCGGAGCCGTGTTGCTGCGCGGCAGCCGGACGGACACCGGCCGGGACGGTTTGGCTGCTCCTGCTGCCTGCCTGCCTGCTCGCTAGGCGCACGTGTCTGAAAACCAGCCGCAAAATGAAAACACACCCAAGCGGGAGGCCGCAACACGCACGTCGTCGATGCGCCGATCTCGCTAGTAGCACGCCCATCATCAGCTTCGATCGGCCAAACCGCGCCATGGCCGCCCGGCCTTATCCTTTGAACCAACCCATTTCGCCCGTCCAATGGGATGGATCGTCTTTCTGATCGCAACGAGGCACAGAACCACTTGCCTGGGTCTGGTCTCGCAGTACCGATAAGACCAGACGCAGTACTACCGTGCACCGTCTACCAGCCCATCCATCTGGGACGAACTATGGACGGGTTTCCGGAGGACTAGGACTACCTCAAAAAATACATACATATTCGCTCTGTCTCTAAAAAATAATCATCCTTGCTTCCTAAAAAGTAAAAAAAAAATACGATTTTTTAACGTTGACTAAATATATTTAACAAAATATTAATATTTATTATACACGATAGATCATTAAATATATTTTTATAATAAATTGATTTGAAAAATATAAATGTTACCCGCATTATCTACGAGAAGCAAGTGGAATTCACATGCGCCGAGTCAACCGAACATGATATCTGGTTTCTGTATGTACTCTACTCCGTATCAATCAACGACGTGTCAGTCAGGTCAAGCATATCACTTCTAAGCCCTTGTTTAGTTCCACCCCAACTTCCAAAAAGTTGCTATAGTACTCCCTCCGGTTCTCTAAAGCAAGTCGTTTTGAGGTTGTCTTAAGTCAAACATTTTAAACTTTGACTACAAATAACTTCTTTTGGTTGAGTTTAAAAATATAAAAGTGATGTAAGTAGATTCATCTCAAAATATAGTTTCATAAAAGTATATATTGACTATATTTTATAAATATTTTATAGCAAAAAGTTACAGTCAAAATCGTTTCTTAAAGATCGTGTCGATGTTCAAAACGACTTGTTTTAGAGAACCGGAGGAAGTACCTGTCACATCGAATATTTATGGCTCGTGTATGGAGCATTAAATGTAGACGAAAAGAAAAACTAATTACACAGTTTGGTGGGAAATTACGAGACGAATGTTTTAAACCTAATTGGTCCATGTTTGAACACTATTTACCAACTAAAAACGAACATGCTACAGTAGTCCTAAAATCCAAATTCCTAAAACTAAACAAGGGCTCAATGTTTGTCCTCTAGCATTAAATAAAACAGCAGAGGCTCGCTACGAAATTCAACAACGCGCTACATTCATATCATCTGGCGGTGCCACTTATTTATTCCGACACCATACATTTATTCCGTGTGAGGAAATATTTATATGGTGCAAGCTAACCGCAGGTTGGCGGGTTGATTTCGGTGAGAGCTTATCAGTCAGTCAACGGTGTTTTTTTTATAACAAACCAACATCAGTTGAACTTATCAGCCCATAAACCAATCAGCGAACAGGCTATTAGTGTACAGTCCAACATGCAGCGTCTCAGTTCGCTTCATTGTATGTGTATATCTATATGTGTGCCGCATATATATTTAATTAAACAAGCAGTACGCATATATACTATGTTCGTTGACTGAGAAAATACAACTTATAAACTAAGCTGACGATATTTCTGTGGTGCTCGCCATGCCGCATGCCAAAACAAGACAAAAAGAACCCGCCGAGGGTGACGCACGGATGCGGACACGGAGGTTGTGCACCCAAGTTGGCAAACCGCTCGCGCGCTTCCTACCTTGCAAATTGATTTGAGAAAAAGGCGCAAAAATGTGGTTGGGGTGTACCGTACGTGATGAACTGCAAAAGTTTGGTGACCAAGGCCGCCATCGGTGATGTGGCCGAGTTCGTGTCCAAGGGATGGGCTAAACTTCGCGCGATATTGAAGTTTATTATCATCATTATCGCCACCATGACACGACGGTGGGATGGGACTAGTATTGCAAGATGATGAGATTATATTTGGCTGCAACCACGCTGTTGAATTGAATCCGTGCAAGTGCTAGCTGCGAAATTTTGGAGCTCATCAAAGTCAGATGTATGTATGGAATCAAAGTCAATTGCTTGGAGTGTAGTATATTATTTCAAGTGTACATGTGTCTATGTTTTATTACAGCTTGGAAAACGACAAGCCTCTGCAGGAATCTTACGGTTTTTGATACATACCGATCTCGGCAGTATCTGTCCAGACCTTTAAATTAGGGGTGCCAACTGCCAACCGGAACAGTTTCATTAGTTTTCTTGCGGGTTTTTGTAGTTCGATCGCCTTACTAGATCCTAGATGATCGCCTACTGGCGCCATGGCGGCATGCAATGAACGGGATGGACACTACGTATACGTGCACGTAGGGATTACCGATTACGACAAGGTTAATTAATTAGACGACATAAACACGCGCTGTGCTCTACGTACTCAACCAACACAAACACGTCGACCGCCGGCCAGCCGAGCCGCGCGCTCCAAAACCCCAAAACTGCCTTGGGTTGGGAGGCCCATAGTAATACGTAGGTTTTCCTGCCTGCGCTGTGCGTTGTCAGTCGCTGCGCCATCTCGGCCGGCCGGCCGGCCGGTTTCGTTTCCTCTTTGTACTCACGAACGTCTCTGCCAGGAATCCCGTCCCAAACAGAGAAACCGAACATGCATGAGTGGCTAGGCCAGCCAAGCGCAAAGCAAGGACGAGCGTGCTGTAGACCAGCAAGAGAGTCGTGCTACACGGAATCACAGGCAAGCTAGAGCCTCGTCACATGAACAGCTAGGTAGTGTTTGTGACTAACGACTAAACTAAAAGCATCTTTTATCGAAAGAGAAGCTAACTTTGAGCAACCGTTTACCGTCACGAGTAACATCTTGTACTATTTCTTATGACTACTGCTATTGTCGGGTTTATAAACCAGGGGTTCATCACGGATCGACTTTTCGACAAAGGCTCGGCCCAAACAGACAACACATAACTCATGGGTCGGCCCAAGTATCTAAACAACAGGCCAGAAGGGCGATCCAATCGCCGACCGAAAGGTCTGGCCGAGGAGGAACGACGCCCGTTTTTCGACTCCGGCCCACCTCTCCAACCGGAGGGCTCACTTCGGTCTCCAGCCCGCCTCCGGACAGCCTCTCCGACCGGACGGCCTGGCTAAAGCACTACTTCCGACTTCGACCCCACGTCTCCGACCAGGGGTACGCAAAACCTCTGCTCACTACTCTTCTTCGACTGAAACAATCAGAGCCGACTGGGACCAACCGACCAGGAACGCTCGCTCGAAAAAGGACCAGGGAACGAACGGAGAAAGTAAGGCAGGGCACACAAGTCAAAACCACAATACCAGGGACCGTACCCTATACACCTGCAGAAACAGTATTCTGCAACCTCTCTGACACAAACAGTGTTGTAGTCGTCGACATTTTCCTCTACAGTATTATGGACGTCATTAACTCCCATACGATAAGACCCTCCCACATGCCTCTGGGCATCGACAGTGTTGTGGGCGCCGACTTTTACCATACCGAACGAACATGGTAAAAACCCCTTGCATGCCTCTAGGTATCAACAGTGTGGCAGACGCCAACATCTGCCATACCCGAAGAAGACAACGCCACCTTCCACATGCATCTGACATTCAACAGTATTGTAGACGCCTACCATCATCATGTATCCACCGGCGTAGGCAACAAGGCTCAAAAGCATACATACTCTCTCCCTCTCATTTGTAAGGCCGTCCCTTTCATCTATAAAAGAGGATGCGCTATCTCCCAACATCCAGGTAATTTCAGATTCATTAGATCGATTAAGTTTACTAGTTCACAACCACAGAACCGCTAGGTTCGAACCTCAAGCACACGCTTGAACATTTAGCTCATAGCGGAGCACCTGGACTCAGGAATAAAGTCACCGACCAACTCAAACTGGACGTAGGGCACGTCGCCTGAACCAGTATAAACCCTGTGTCATTGAGTGCTAGGCCACCTCCGATCACAACGTACGGCAAAACACCAAATATTTACTTGTTGATCACTTTCTGCACCGATAGTTGGCGCCGTTCGTGGGGAAGACGCTGTACGTTCAACACTTTTTGTCATCGGATGGCCCACTTTTCCACCACCTTCGCCATGGCGGGCTCTGGCGATACGATTCGCTTTGGCTCACTAAAGTTTTCCGTACTCCTACCTGTTGGGATGTGGGTTCCACCCGTCTCCAAGCTGTCCTAGGCCTTCCTCTTTGAAAGCCTGAACTTCGTCGCCGACCGGCTCGGTGTACTACACCTCTGTGAGGAGGCACTCGTTTCGGCACCCGTTGGAGGGGCGCCCCCATCAACTCCGGGATGCACGACTTCGACGACGCGGCATCCGCGCTTCATTCCAAGCAAACTCTCTGCTCAAACCCCGCTATAAGTAATGTACATGCTGTTATTTACTTGCTATTCTCTATCTTTCACCGATCACCCGAAGGGACCCCATTGTCCCCGTCGTGACCACCATACGACCGGTTCCCCCCATCGCGACCACCATACAAAAATGGGACATTTGCATTGAGAGTGTTGGCACCGAAGATCAACTTGCCAATATATTCACCAAGCCATTGGATGAGAAAAAAGTTTTGCAAGCTAAGGAATGAGTTGAACATATTGGATTTCTCAAATATGTGTTGATGCACCTCCATTTATATGACATGCCTCTCCTTCGAGCGATTCAAGGTAAAAGTTGATTGGCATGGCATACATCCTTACTAAGAACATGTTTAGTGCATCTAGACATATTTCACACTTAATAGGCTCATTCATGAAAATCAAATGAATTTGATGATTGTATGGTACCGCTATTGCTTCTATGCTTGACTTAATCTAGTGGTAGCATATGACATGTTTGTGAGCTTGTAAACCTAGTGTTTAATCTAGAAAATGAGCTCTAAGTATTTAACTCAACATGGTACAAGATAACCCTTATTTGGAGGTGTGAAGAAGTTTGTCCTTGGATCAAACAGAGTTAAATATCTTTGGCAAATGATCTAGATTGGACCAAATTTAGAAAAATGATCCTCACCCTATTGATTGACATTGATAATCTCAACATATCTACATTTTAGAACATTTGTGGTCATTGATGACAAAGGGGGAGAGAAACAAAGATATTAGTGTACTAAGATAGTGAAAAGACAACAAAGGGAGAGAATTTGAAATAGGGGGAGAGATATGACAAAGGAAAGAGATCAATTAAAATGTTGAGCACACAAGTAGGGGGAGCAAGCTCATGAACTTGTATGGTGCATTTGAATGTGCATTTCATATGTTTGCTTGCATGGCACAAGTTTTAAATTTCAATATTAATGCTTGTGTGGTGTATGCTAGTTATAGGTTTGAATGATGAAATAAAAATCTAGCATGCATAAGTTTATCTAGTGATTTCATTTCCAAGTGTTTCCAAGTGGTATCGAGCTAACCATGGTGCTAAGGATGGTATAATGATGCACTCCGATTGGTATCACGCTTCAAATGTCTATCTTTTATACCTTAGCATCATTTAGTAGACATTGTCTCCTATATTTCCTATCTAAGCATATGTGCAAGCTACAATCTAAACTCTTAGCACATATGTAGGGGGAGCAATTGCTACCATTTTAGATTCATGAAACTTGTCCATATCTTTTTACACATGGTAAATATGCTTGGGCACGCAACATGGATTTAATTGAATTTCAATTCATATCTTTGTGAAAGGGTTGTCATCAATTACTAAAAAGGGGGAGATTGAAAGCTCTAGTTTGGTTTTGGTGAATTGATGAAACCCTAAGTGCTAACCTAGTTTATCAAGTGATCATGAGATAGGTAGCACATTCCAAGTGGTAAAGCAAATGAAGATCATGACATGATGATGGTGATGCCATGGTGATGATCAAGTGCTTGGACTTGAAAAGAAGAAAGAGAAAAAAACAAAAGGCTCAAGGCAAAGGTATAAATGGTAGGAGCCATTTTGTTTTGGTGATCTAGACACTTAGCGAGTGTGATCACATTTAGGTTCGATAGCCGTACTATTAAGAGGGGTGAAACTCGTATCGAAATGCATTTATCAAAGTGCCACTAGATGCTCTAACTCATTGCATATGCATTTATGATCTAGTGGAGTGCTAACACCCTTGAAAATATTTGTGAAAATATGCTAACATATGTGCACAAGGTGATACACTTGGTGGTTGGCACATTTGAGCAAGGCTTAGGAACTTCACCGGCGGAGTGTTCGCCCATAGAGTGTGGATAGTCCAACGGTGCCACCGACGCCCTAGACAGAAAAGATGGAGGTCACTGTAAGTGACCGGACGCTGGTCTCGGTTGGACCGGTGCGTCCGGTCAGTGGCAGTAGAGGACGCACAGCATCGGTCTCTGACCGAACATTGTGTCACTTAGTGATCGAACACTGACAGGGTGTGTCCAGTCCTGTTGACATGGCAGCGCATAGGGGAGTTGCCGTGTGACCGGACGCTGGGTGTGTCCGGTCGAGCACATGAAAAATCGTTTCTAGATGCTTACTAGAAATGACCGGACGCTGAGGTCCAGTGTCTGGTCACTTCGTAGTAGTGCGTCCGGTCACCTTTTGACCGTTGGGATCAGGCGCTCAGTATTTGAAGAATGGGGACACGTGGCACGCATCGCATGACCGAACGCTGAGGTCCAGCATCCAGTCGATTTGACCGGAGCGTCAGATCACCCTGTGTTGTGCCCAGTGAAGGGGTACAACAGCTCTATTTCATGGGGGCTTCTATTTAAGCCCCATAGCCGGCTCAAGCTCACCCTCTTGGCTATTTGTATTGACAATAGCAACCTTATGAGCTTAGCCAAAGCCCTCCCACTCATCTCCATCATTGATTCATCATCTTTGTGAGATTAGGAGAGAATTCAAGTGTATTGTTTAGTGTTTGCATCTAGAGGCACTTGGTGTTCGTATTTCACTATAGGATTCGCTTGTTACTCTTGGTGGTTACCACCACCTAGACGGCTTGGAGCAGCGAGGATCATCGAGCGAAGGGTGGTGATTGTCTCTGGCTTCGATCGTGGTGATTGTGAGGGGTTCTTGACATTTCCTCGGTGGAGAGCCAAAAGGTACTCTAGTGGATTGCTTATGGCTTGTGTGATCCTCATCTTGTGTTGGTTGTGTGGCACCCTATTGAGGGTTTGGCATGTGATGCCAATTAGCGTGTAAACCTCCAAGCGAGTGAATCGCCACAACGAGGAGTAGCTTGCCGGCAAGCAAGTGAAACTCGGTAAAAAATCATTGTGTTCATCATTTGATTCCGAGGTGATTGGTCTTCATTGGTATTTATTTTTGTGATTGATTGGCTCCTTCCTCAACACGTCGGTATAAACAAATTACTCACTCTCTTTACTTTACCACAAACTAGTTGCCAAGCTCTTTAGTGTAGCTAGTTGTGAGAGCTTGTTAGTTTAGTGAGTGTGGCTCTTTAGTTAGCCTTTGAGAGCACATTAACTTAGTGTAGTGTCATAGCTATTGTGTGAATAGAAACTATATAAACTAGAATTGTGGTAGGTGGCTTATATTTTTAGTAGGCTAGCGCAACACTTGCTTCGCCTCATAATTGTCTAACCAGATTATTAAGTGTTGTTGTAGAATTTTTTAATAGGCTATTCACCCCCTCTAGCCATTAGGACCTTTCAAGTGGTATTAGAGCCGAGGTCACCGTGATTTGAGGCTTAACAACCTTTGGTGTAAAAATGGCTCAAATCAACAACACCAAGAAGCCACCCCAATTTGATGGCACAAATTATCCGTATTGGAAATCAAAGATGACCACACATATCAAGTCAATCAATAGAAAAGTATGGAAGGTGGTAGAAACCAAAATTAAGATTGAAGATCCAAAGAATCCCACCGTGGCCGAAGAAGTGCTTCTCCAAAACAATGACATTGCTCTAAGTGCCATTCATGATGCAATTGATGAGAGAACATTTGAGCAAATCAAGAATATTGAGATGGCTCATGAGGCTTGGAAGAAGTTGGAGGAATCATTTGAAGGCACTCAAGCCATGAAGGGTGCAAAGGCATACATTCTCAAAAAGAAGTTTGTAAGCTTCAAGATAAAGGAGGATGAGAGTGTACCGGAGATGTTCCATAGGTTTCAAGTGCTTGTCAATGATCTCAAAGCACTTGGAGAAGAGGTAAAGGACAAGGACTTCTCCCATAAGTTCTTGAGATGTTTACCTTCAAGATTTGGCACATTGGTCACTATTCTAGTGAGAAGTGGTTTGGACACTAATGAGAACGGGGATCCTGATCTTCTGTCAGGTAGAGGTAACTATCGTTGTGGCGGAGAATGACACACCGATCCGACTTCAGATCAAAAGATTGAACCCTGCAATCTTAGCACCACAACTCCTCTGGTTATCAACTAAGACATGAATCTAGTTGCCCTCACTAAGAAGGCTAATCCCTGCCTACGCAATGAAGAACACAAGCAAGAATAAGAAAGAAAGCAACTAAATTGCAGATGAATGATTAATCTCACGAAGTTGGGGTCTCACAAACCAATGAACGGGGAAACTATTCTCGATAGATTAATCTAAGCAAAACCCAAACCCTAATGGAGGGGCGGCAGTAGTTTATGAAGACTCTAGGGTCATGCAAGACCTCTGGACGCACCCTTAATGGGCCCAAACACGATACATGGTTCAACGGACCAAAAGACGGTGTCACAACACCCTAGCAGATTCTGGACGCTAACTTGTGACCACGATTCCTATTGATTTCGAATAGATTTTGATGTGAAACCACTTGGATTGACTTCCTTATCAAATTAGCTTTCCATCCATATGTGGATCATCAAAAACGGAGTCCGGATGCGTCTTGGGTGACCAGTTTAAGGCAGACTGGTCCTAGAGGCCGAGGCGGACTCGAAATTATGTTGGACCGGGCCTCTGGTTCCTGTTGGACGTCCTTGCTGGTCATCTTCGCCTTCACCACGTCCTCTAAGTCCTTCATGACCCTCTCCAATGTTCCTAAGCAAGATAACATCATTAGCTAGTAGTCTATTCTCAAAAGTATAAAAAGGATCGCTTAAGAACGAGCTCACATCTAAATTGAGTTGACGCATTTGAACCCGGGTCATTGGACCTTGCATAACGGTTGGAGGATCAGCGGGTACATCCGAAGGAGTGATGTCCTCATCATCCTCCCCCTCTTGAAATGAAGTCGTCCTTGACTCAAGCTCATCTTGGTCTCCCAAATAAGGTGGCAACTCAAGTTTGTAGGCATTAATATTTATTTTCTCAATTATCTTATAAGCACCAGCTACTCTTGATATTAATTTAGACTTACGCAGCTCAGGAAATCAATCTTTTCTCAAATGTAACCAAACCAAATCACCCGATTCAAGTTTAATCTCTTTTCTACCTTTACTACCAAAAATTCTATACTTTTTATTCATTCTTTCAATATTTGCTTTAGTTGTTTCGTGCAACTTACGAATAAAATCAGCACGCTCTCTAGCATCACTATGTATTCTCTTAGTGGTAGGTAAAGGCAAAAGATCAATAGAAGCATGGGGGTTAAAACCATACACTACCTGAAAAGGACTTATCTTGGTGGTGGAATGTTCTGCTCTGCTATATGCAAACTCCACATGCGGCAAACACTCTTCCCACATATTCAAATTGCGCTTCAAAATTATTCTCAACATGGTGGACAATGTTTGATTCACAACCTCAGTTTGCCCATCAGTTTGGGGATGATATATTGTAAAAAACAGCAGCTTGGTCCCCAATTTATTCCACAACATGCGCAAAAATGACTCAAGAATTTTGCGTTGCGATCTGAAACAATAGTAGAAGGCATACCATGCAAGCGAACGATTTTTAAAGAAAAGGTCAGCAATATGAATAGCATCATCGCTCTTATGACAAGGAATAAAATGTGACATCTTAGAAAAACAATCAACCACCATAAAAATGCTATCCCTCCCTCTCTTAGTCCTTGGCAAATCCAACACAAAATCCATAGATATATCAGCCCAATGAGTAGAAGGAACAGGAAAGAGGCATATACAAACCATGTGGGTTCAACCGTGACTTAGCTTTTTTGACATATGGCACACCGAGCCATGTACCGCTCTACATCTCGCCTCATCCTTGGCCAAAAGAAGTGTGTGGACAGCACCTCCTCTGTCTTCTTGGCACCAAAATGTCCCATCAATCCGCCTCCATGTGCCTTCTGCAACAACAAAAGATGAACGGATCCAACTAGAATGCATAAGCGGTTAGCTCTAAACAAAAACCCATCATTGATCATAAACTTATTCCATGTACGTCCCTCTCTACAATTAAGCAACACATCCTTAAAATCAGGATCAAGCGCATATTATTCTTTTATTGATTGAAGACCAAAAATCCAACAATCAAGTTGGGACAGCAATGTATATCTTCTAGACAAAGCATCAGCAATCACATTATCCTTCCCTTTCTTGTGTTTGATAATATAAGGAAAAGATTCAATAAATTCAACCCATTTATCATGCCTACGATTCAGATTATTTTGAAAGCAAAGATACTTAAGCGATTCATGATCAGAATGAATAATAAATTCTTTAGGCCACAAATAATGACGCCACATCTCTAAAGAATGAACAAGTGTATACAATTCCTTACCATACGTAGAATAATTAAGAATAGGGCCATGTAATTTTTCACTAAAGTAAGCAATGGGTTTACCATCTTGCATCAAAACACCTCCAATGCCAACTCCACTAGCATCACATTCTAGCTCAAAAGTCTTACCAAAGTTTGAAAGTTGCAGCAATGGTGCATGTGTAAGCTTGTCCTTCAAAGTGTCAAAGGACTCCTCATGTGCCTTTCCCCAATGAAACACCACTCCTTTCTTCGTCAACTCATACAATGGGGCAGCAATGGTGCTAAAATCTTTGACGAAGTAGCGGTAGAATCCTGCAAGACCAAGAAAACTCCTCACCTGTGTGACGGTTTAGGGAACCAACCAACTCTTTATGGCTTCAATTTTCATCTCGTCCACCTCAATTCCCTGTGGAGTTACAATATAGCCAAGAAAAGAAACTCGATCCATGCAAAAGATGCACTTCTCAAGGTTACCAAATAAACGTGCATCACGTAAAGCATTAAAAACAGCACGTAAGTGATCCATATGTTCATCAAAAGACTTGCTGTAAATCAATACATCATCAAAGTAAACTACCACAAAATGACCAATAAAAGCTCTTAAAACCTCATTCATTAAGCTCATAAAAGTGCTAGGTGCATTTGTCAAACCAAAAGGCATAACTAATCACTCATACAACCCGAATTTGGTTTTAAACATAGTTTTCCATTCATCTCCAAGTTTCATTCTAATCTGGTGGTAGCCACTTCGCAAGTAATCTTAGTGAAAATTATAGAACCACACAACTCATCAAGCATGTCGTCTAGCCTAGGAATAGGATGACGATATCGAATCGTAATATTATTGATGGCTCTATAATCAATACACATATGCCAAGTTCCATCTTTCTTAGGAACCAAAAGTACAGGAACAGCACAAGGACTAAGGCTTTCACGTAAATACCCATGGTCCAAAAGGTCTTGGACTTGCCACTAAATTTCCTTAGTCTCCTCGGGATTGGTTCGATAGGCAGCACGGTTGGGCAAGGTTGCTCCTAGAATCAAATCAATTTGTTGCTCTATTCCTCTCATAGGTGGCAGCCCTGGGGGTATCTCAGCTAGAAAAATATCCTCATACTCCTATAAAAGGTTAGTGACAGCAGGAGGACACCAAGCTAACAATATCATCAAGCAAAAACATAGCTCGTTTGCATACCAAAGCATAGCAAATATCATCATCAGAAATTTAGCAAAGTCATATTTTGTTGCAAGCATAACACCACCCTTCAATTTAATTCCCTCAGCCTTAGAAATAGATGTAGACTTATCCTTTTTAGGTGGGAAAATAGAATTAGCAACTTGCTGATTTTCAGATTGAACTTCATTCAAACTAGCAGTGTGTTCTCTATCAGATTGTACAATTTGAGCAGGGGTCAAAGGTACCAAAGTAATTTTCTTTCCTTTATGAATAAAAGTGTATTTATTACTTCTACCATGGTGTGTAGCATCATTATCATGTTCCTAAGGATGACCCTAATAAAAGTGAACAAGCTTGCATAGGTACCACATCACAATCAACAGAATCAGCATAAGAACCAATGGAAAATGAAACTCTACAAGTTTGTGTTACCTTTGCTTTACCAGAATCATTTAGCCGTTGAATATGGTATGGACGTGGGTGTGGGCGTGTGGTCAAGCCAAGCTTCTTGACCAAATTAGAACTCACCAAATTGTTGCAGCTACCTCCATTAATAATGACACGTGCTCGATGGTTGCTGATGACGAAGAAAATCTGGAACAAGTTATGGCGTTGTAGCTTCTCAGGTTGCTGGACTTGTGAGCTAAGCACCCGCTGTACAATGATGCTCCTATAGGACCGCCGTGGCCTCATCACCAAGGACTTCACCGTCCTCCTCATCTGTATCTCGGTCTTCTTCATCCTCAATATCAGAGGTGCTGATGTAACCATCTTCTATAGCAATATATGCCCGCTGACTTGGACAGTCCTTCTACACATGGCCAATTGCATGGCAACGGTGGCACTAAATGCCCAAAGTGCGTCCCATCGATGCAACGGATGAGGCACTCTTGGTAGGCACCTACAAAGAATTTTTACCTGAATCTGAAGGTCGTGTGGGAGGTGCCTTAGGTGTAGTGGAAACTCCAGAGGATGTTGGTCGCTTGCTCGCTGGTGGAGGCACCTAAAAAGTGGTTGGCTTGGTTAGCCCTAAAGATGGTGCCGAGCGTGGCATGTATATGGTGTTGACCTTGCTCTTGCTCTGTTGTTCACGCCCCTGTAATTCTTTTTCTACAAGCATAGCAAACTGAAACAACTGGTTGACAGTGTTAAATTCTTTATAATAAAAAATGTCCTAAATCTCACGCCTCAAACCCGAATAAAAATGACAGATGGCATATTGTTCCCCTCCACAACACTATAGTGCATCAATCCCTTTTGGAGCTCACTATAGTAATCATGTATAGATTTATCTCCTTGTTCTAATCGCATCAATTTCTTACGCAAATCTCTATGATAAGAAGGAGGAACAAAGCGATCATGCATAGCTACCTTAAGTTCTTCCCACATACCAGATAAAGCATCCTGTGCAGCTAGCCCATTCCACCAAATAATGGCAAAATCCTTAAACTCACTAGTAGCTTATCGAACTCTATGATGCTCAAGCACAAGGTGGGCACTAAACTTTTGTTCTACTATCATCTCCCAATCAAGATATCCCTTAGCATCATAATGACCCAAAAATGATGGTATTGTGAACTTAATCTTAGCATAAGGATCATCGGGTACACGGTGATTATTACCTTAATGGTGGTGGTGGACACCACCCATACATGTCGTGTTGCGGCGAAGACATTGTCGTAATCTTGCTTGTCGGAAGGCTGCTCGATCTATGTTCCCAATGACATCATGCACTGTGTCTTCTGGCAAGAGACCATCGGTGTTGTTGCCGGAGATGTCATTGTTGTTGACCGCCACCAATGCTTCCAACTCAGTAACCTTGTCGGTTAGCGTGAAAATTTGTTTGTCCAATCTCTCCATGCTATTGCCAATGTTGAGTTCAATGAGTGCATTAGTGATGGCCTTCCTGATGACCTCATTCATCCTTTTTTGGGCATCCTCTACAACAGCTTGTAGTTGCTCTTGGCTAACACACTCGTTGAAACCCTTAGGATTGTTATCTCCAGTCTGATCACCTCCTACCATTGTAAACACAAAAACAGAACAAACAGGTGAAAGTTATCCCTACCTACGTGGTTGCAGTGGTGTCACTTTTCATAGTAAGTGGAAGCGTCTTACTAAGCTCTTACAAAGTTTTACCAACACAAGCAGTGGGCGGTACAACCGGCGGCTGGTTCGTGATACCTGTGAGGCAGTGGTACCGAGATTGTAAAGCCCTTTTTTGTACTGATCTAAAGAATTTGTGAAGCTTGGAAGGCAAACAAAGAGTAATATGTATATCTGGTACACAAGTCAGTAATAGAAAGTAATGCTGAATTATAGTCCAAAGTACTTATTCTCGTTGCTGGTCTAACATGCTCCAAGTATCAGGTGTGTAACAAACAAGCAAGTATGGTGGATAGCAAGGAGACAGGTGTGTGAAAACAAGTATGGTGGATGGAAACAACAACACAAATAAGGAACCAAACAGAACACGCTAACACGGCTCACTTTGGTCTTCTCTATGTGCTCCTCTAGATATTGTTCATCTTTTGCCCCTCTTTTTTTTCTATTTTTTGGGGCTATCGTTGTTTTTTGGAAATTTTTGACTTTTTTATTTTATTTTTTGATATTTTTTCTTCACTTAGGAGCACAAAAGAAGTAACCACAAAAATATGAGCTTAAACAAGTGAAAGACGTGGCCTGTGGAATTTTTAGAAAACTTACTCAAAATCGACAAAAACCTTATGACCACGAAAAGAGGATCTTGTGACCGCTTTTTGACTAATTTAAAATTTTCTAACCCCGGCAATGCGGGGATAGACGGATCTAAATTTTTTAATCGATTTTGATATATGGAACGTCGAAATCAGAGTTCGTATGCGAAAACAAGACCAGTTTTAAGAATTGGCTCCGAATTAGAGGACAAAACAGGAACAATGTGCGCAAAATTGGTCATAACAGCAAAGATTTGATGGAAATGATGGGGGAAAACAAACTGGACTCTAACATGACCTAACCAGTAATAAGACCTTGACCAGGATACAACCTCAACACGATGGACTCTAAAACCGAAATACGCAAAGGCTATGGCGCGGAAGGTTCTAGGACAAGGAAAAAATATGGCACTGGACTATGGGACAAAAGTGAAACACTCAAAACTAGGAGATAAATGTGAACCTAATGGTATACCTTAGCTTTGATACCACTTAATAGGAATGGGGATCCCGATCTTCCATCAGGTAGAGTTAACTATCGTTGTGGCAGAGAATGACACACCGATCTAGCTTCAGATCGAAAGATCTAACCCTGCAATCTTAGCACCACAACTCCTCTGGTTATCAACCAAGACACGGATCTAGTTGACCTCACCAAGAAGGTTAATCCCTGCCTATGCAACAAAGAACACAAGCAAGAACAAGAAAGAAAGCAACCAAATTGCAAATGAATGATTAATCTCACGAAGTTGGGGTCTCACAAACCGATGAACGGCGAAACTGTTCTTGACAGATTAATCTAAGCAAAACCCAAACCCTAATGGAGGGGTGGAGGCTATTTATGAAGACTCTAGGGTCATGCAAGACCCCTAGATGCGCCCCTAATGGACCCAAACATGATACATGGTCCAACAGACCAAAAGACGGTGTCACAGCACCCTGGTAGATTTTGGATGCTAACTTGTGACCACGATTTCTATTGATTCCAAATAGCTTTTGATGTGAAACCACTTGTATTGGCTTTCTTATCAAATTAGCTTTCCATCCATATGTGGATCATCAAAAATGGAGTCCGGATGCGTCCTGGGTGATCAGTTTAAGACAGACTGGTCCTAGAGGCCGAGGCAGACTCAAAATCATGTTGGACCGGGCCTCTGGTTCCTGTTGGACGTCCTTGCTGGTCATCTTTGCCTCCACCATGTCCTCTAAGTCCTTCATGACCCTCTCCAATGTTCCTAAGAAAGATAACATCATTAGATAGTAGTCTATTCTCAAAAGTATAAAAATGATCGCTTAAGAATGAGCTGGCCTCTAAATTGAGTTGACGCATTCGAGCCCGAGTCATTGGACCTTGCATGATGGTTGGAGGATCAGCGGGTACATCCAAAGGAGTGATGTCCTCATCAGACACCATGACACCTAACCAAGTGTTGGAAGATATAATGACCGATGATACATATAGAGATGATGATGAGAAGGAAGAAAAGAAGGAGAAGAAAGATGAGAAGAAGAGTGTGGCATTTAAGGCCACATCATCCAAGGGCAAGGCTAAGCAAGAAACATCAAGTGAAGATGATGGCTCATGGGATGATGATGAAGATGAGAAGATGACTCTCTTCGTCAAGAAATTTGGTAAGTTCATGATGAAGAAAGGGTACCATGCTAGAAGAAAGAAATCTTCATCCAAGAACAAGGAAGAGTCAAGAAGGTGCTTCAAATATGGAAGCAAAGATCATCTTGTTGCTCAATGTCCATACAATAGCGACAATGATGATGACAACAAGAAGAACAAGAAGAAGGATAAGAAGGAAAAGAAGAAGAAGAAGGACAAGATGACCTTCAAGAAGAAGAAGGGTGGTTCATATGTGATCACTTGGGATAGTGATGCCTCCTCAAGTGATGATGATGATGGTGATGATGACAAGACCACCAAGAAGAAGGCACTTGCAA